>NW_021681307.1:38916-69068 GCF_001412515.2 Diachasma alloeum
AGTAGTTAAACAGGGCAGGTTCTGTCTCAAGCTACCCCTCCCCACCGCCAGATGGCAGCACTGTCATCGAATATTCTCGAAGGGATGACGTCATCGCTGAGTCACCCGGAGGGGGAATGTTGACTCACGCGTGGTGAGGGGAGTACGACGTCATATGGGGGTGGGGATAGCACGGAAATCCTGTCGAGACTTGCGTGTGATGATTCATTTCAGGTAGGGGGCGGCACGATCGTTCGGTTCCAGGGGTGGGGGTATCCATATTGCTCATTAACTCGCGGAGTGGGGGTACTCACTATCAAGACATGAATGAAATATGATACGCGATTATGCTGAGGACGTCTTTGGGCTCGTCGTCAGCGTGCTGGCCCTATAAACCAAAGCGTCCCAGTAGCGCAGGTTCGTGTCCCGGTGATGAAAGATTTTTTCATCGCCGGATAATGAACCCAGTGCATGTGGAGTTAGTTATGTGGAGTTAGATATAAGTTAGCTTAGAGGCAAGTGCGGGTAGGGAATTAGGCTGGGGTACTGCATAGGTACTGGGGCGGGTAGGTAAAAGACCACAACAGTCATACCATCTGGCACCACCCAAATTACTGATACGCGATTATTCTCGAATATTCTCGATGGATCTGGACTGTTCCATGATGAATCATCAATTGAAAGTTAGAGTGGGGATTCGCAATATAATTCGCACACTCTGACCGATCCACACTCAATCCGAAATCAAGTTCATTGCATCAAGAATCATTATCCGCAGTGGGATAGAAAAATGTGTCCTCGTTATTGTTATACGCAGAATTATTATGGGAATAGTGGGGGGATCAACCCTGATGAAGACATCATCCATCAACACTTTGAAGAAGATGCTCACGAATTCGCAAACTATCTGGTTAGTAATTTGCTTTGTCTATGGGACAACTATGAGACATTAAAAGCTGAGCGACATCCAGAGAAAAGTGATTGCTCGCAGTGTATCAAGCGTTACAAACAATTATCCCACATTATCCATAGTTCTGACAATCTACAAAAGTTGAAGAAATTCTGCGAGGAACTGAGAGGGAAAATTTCGAAAGTGAATGATGCTGAGCCAGAACCATTGAGTATTTGTGAGATTCAATGGTTGCACAGCGTTCCACCATACTTTCTTCATGAGGATGAAGTTGTAATGAAACTGCTGATTCACGCACCACTTGAACTTCCACCGGTTGATGGCTTCATCAATAAGATTTGTATTCAAAATTCAGAGCTGTTACAGTGAAAAAATGTTCTCCTTATGAGAAATTGTCTCAGACATTAGGAGCGATTGGAACAAATTTCCAAAATTTGCGGGATACGATTTAGCTACTTAGTTTTGAGTATGAGGTTTTCTTCGGTTCTCGTGGTGATGCGAAGGTGGATTTAGTGTAAAACGTTTGAAACTATTATGCATATGACTGCACAGAAAGTGAGTATGAAGAACGTTAGTTTTCAACTGGAGCCCCAAGTTCGCTTGTTGTTGCATTGGAATTATACACATCGATCCGCCCGTCGAGGTCCTTGGGAAGAGATCGCTCGAGATCATGACCGCTTCAAACGTAGAATACATTCTTTTGAGAAAATACTAAATCCTATATTATCAAAAGGACACAGACAGACTGTTTTCAAAACATGTTTCATATAGTTTTAGGATATTGATTATCATAGTAATGTTTGTAAGGAAAGGATATGTGCAATAATAAGATCTAAGATTTTTTAAAAATGATAATATAAAATTTATTCATGTTTTAATATACATAGTTGTACTGATTTAGTTCCATTTCTCCCATTTCTTACCCACCGAATTCAATTTTTACATCAGTTTCTTTACTCCACCACTGATGGGGTTATATTCAACAATCCGATCATGAAGGATGAGGTAGTACGCTGATGTGTTGGGTGCGAAAGGCATAGAAGATTCAAATTCAAGATGAATATCGACAGGACTCGTTTTCAAATACTCCTTCTGCTTTGAACAGTCAATTACGATTAATGGAGCTTTTGTGATAAATTTTTCTCTGTTCAATAATGGTTCAGATTCCTTGCTATAATAAGACTCCTGAAAGTTCACGTACATGTTGTATAGGGTTGAATATTGATTACGATCAATATCCAAATTCAAATTCCCATATGGGTAGCTTTGCGAGTTGAGGAAAAGCTTCACATCTCGAATTCCGCAATGATCAAAGTTGTTGGCGTTAGCTGTCTGGCTATTTTTACGGTTGGTTTGAAATCCCAGAATGACGTATCGTGGTTTCTCCAATTGAGATGATGTCTTCACAACCCAAACATGCTTCTGAGTTGTGGGGAGAAGAGGGTACTCATACAATTCCCATGTACGGAAGCCCATCACAATGGGTGTGTCTTTTGCAATCAAATTCGGCAGCTTCACCTTACGCTCATCATAAAACTTCACATAAGGAATTAGCCACTCAATTTTTGAAGGTTAATCTTCCATTTCTCCTCAGGATTCTGTGGGCTGACAGGTCTCTGAAGTACTGCGTTGATGTCAGTTTTCGATCTCGTGATGATGAGCTCATGCTTTGCATTCATAATAATCTTCTGATAATCCTCAGCGAAGCCGAACAAGAGGCTTAGTGGTATTGAGATATCAAAATACCCAGCGTTATCAGTGATTTTCTCATTGCTATCCATGGTGTCATCCTTAATCCAGCCAGCATTTTCCATTAGCAACCATTGGTTGGGACATTGGGAAACATAGTTTTTCATAATGGTCGTTAAACCCACATTTTTCGCTCGATCAATCTCCATTCCATTGAGCTCATAACGAATTTTCTCAAACAAATGACAGATGGCATTACACACGAATCTAGTTCTGTATTGGTGTTGTCCCGTTGTCAGTAGTCAATCGACCATAAATATGCAAGTAACTCTTGCTAGGTAATAGACATAAATCTTGATGTTGCACAGTAATTGATATTTTATCAATGTTCCCGTACGATGATGAGGCGAAGGGTTGATGAGTATGCATCTCATAGTGAGAAACAGACTCATCGAACTCAATAGATTTTTGAATTTTCAAGATGTCTTCCATTCTTATTTATAAATTCACACTCGAGGTCTCAACTTCAGACTCTTGAGGAACTGGATGCTTTCACGTGTTAGCGTCTTGCTGGGTCTGTGACGACTGTTCGTCTTTGGGGGGGATCACTCCCTTTTATAACTCCGGCCGATCTTCGTTTGGAAAACGATACTCATTAGGTACGTTTGATATGGAGTCTTATTGTTATTATTTATCCCTGGAAGTTCAACAATTCACCGTCGTGGTCCACCAATTTCAGCTGCAGATGATCTATTGCTTGAACGACGATTGGTAGGTAAATGAGGTTTTTCGGGACTTCAACGATCTTATATCCTGGTGTTACTGTGGGAAAGAATGCATGAATGATGTGAACTTTCCTACCATTGACATAAGCACCTCCAGTGATGTTACACTCTAAACACATAGAATTCACCTTAAGAATAGTGACTGGTAAGTCAGATATGTGGGTTTTGTTAGGTGATAGAATTCTATTCTCAAATCCTAGTAATCTACCAATCGAATCTGAGGGTTCAAAGTTTATTGCATGATGACTTTTGATTTCACTCCATAAAGTATTGTTATTGGGTATCAAGTTAATTGCAATACCAAGTTTTTGTAGAACTTTCTGCAAATAATTCTGAATATCATCAATTTCATTACTGTCTGGTGGAATGATGATTGTTCTCTTTTTCATTATTAGAGTAGTAGAATTTATTATTCTGCTCTGTGATATTTGGAATCGAATTGAATGTCAGCAATTCAACGAGAGCAAACTATAGCGATGATTGGAGGATAATTCGATTGGAGGAAAATAATTTGCTTCCAAAATGGGAGACGTTCCCGACAGTGCTAATGTGAAAGATTCCCCCATGCCTGTCAGCTGTAAACTAACTCAATACATCAGTGTAAACGATATTTATAACTGTCCGCTGAGAAATTTGAGGCATAGATGACCACATATGATTGTATCATAATCCTGATGCTTTTGATGATTATATTTTACACGGCTACCAACACCGAAATAATTAATCAATTCTTTTGGTGGTTGTAAATTTCCAAAACTATCGAAATAAATAATTTCGTTGTTCCGTTTCTTATATGCCACCCAGTGAGTGCCGGGACCATCTCTATCATCTAAATTCACTATAGCTGATTCATTCTTCCGAGGTCTATTTGTAGGCAATGCATTTCTCATATGAACTTCTCGAAAATGAGGAATTTTCATGAGTTTGGCGAACCTGATGATATCAGCATCACTGAGGGCTCGATGTGGTAGCTTTATGAGTTTTTTGGTTTCAAATGGAGTCCTAACCCTGTTTTATAGGGTTTCAAATACAACCCATTACCCATCGCAATTTCTTCCATTGTCTGATTGTGGCGTTTGCTCTCCTCAAGATACTGCTTAGCTGCTTTCGCATCGTTCACAGCTTTTGCGATACCTGCGGCGCCGCCGGCTAAAGCTCCCGTGGCACTTAATCCAGCAAATAAGGGAATCAAGAATGGTAGCACTCCATCAATTTTCCCGGGAACTGGTAATATTCTTGGTGATTTTACGGAACCCTTTCCTCCAGCTTTTCGGACCGCATCTCGTGCAGCTTGAAGAGCAGATTTTATCGTATCTCCAGGGCGCATCGATTGTTTCGCTACTCTGATGATTGTTTTGAGAGCAACTTGTTTTTTTGCAGCACCACGACCACATGTTTTGTTCTTCTTTTTCACGAGACTTTTTCCACGCTTTGTAGTTTTCTTCCCCACTCTTTTCGTCAATCCAAATCCCAAACTAGTCTTAGCTTTCATAGGATCAGCCACCCCCCAAACAGCAGCTTTCTCACTCCAACTCGCGTCTTTTGATAATACCCGTCTCCACGCACTCTCTTCTAATGTCTTATCAGCGTTATGTCTAGCTGCAAGATTCTCACGATTTTTTGAGTATGCGATATCGTGCTCTTTAGACGCTTTATCTAGTGGATTAATTCCAGGATCGCCGCGAGTTAACTTCTCAGACAGTTTTGTTCTCGGTCCACAATATTGATAACCAGGGATATGTAATTCGATATGTAATGTGTTGATTATCTTATTGAACACCCCTTTAAGACTCTTCTTACATCCTCTCACTATCATAGCTCATCTTCGACTGAATGTGAATGGTATATATACCCGCTATTTATACGTTCTGACTGCAGTAGAGTGAGAGAACTCATAGGTGATGGTCATCAACGATGAAGTTCACAGAACAGGATGTGAAATTACCCATTTTGAATTTTGATCAGGTAGTACAAAATGCGGATGATAAAATTAAAGATAAACGTCATGAAGAATTGCTACCAAATACAGTGCGCGCCATTTTTTGTGGACCTTCCAACTGTGGTAAAACAAATGCATTATTGGCTCTTATCACACACCCAAATGGAATGAGATTCGAAAATATTTATGTGTATTCAAAATCATTGAATCAACCGAAATATGAGTTCCTAAAAAACGTTCTAGAAGCAACGAACACAATCGGATATTTTCCATTCAACTAGCATGAAGAGGTGATAAAACCGGAAGATGCGCGTCCTAATTCCATGTTCATTTTTGATGATGTTGCATGCCAAAGACAAGATAATATGCGTGCATTTTTTTGTATGGGAAGTCACCGCGACGTTGATTGTTTCTATCTTTGTCAAACATATACGCATATTCCAAAACTGTTGAATATTAGCGCCAAAAAAGAAATCTGTAATATCGATGTGAAAGACTTTCTCAAGCATAACCTCACTTCTCTGTTTACCTGTGCATTATATTAACGTATGAATTGTTGCTCCAAAGTTAATCAACACTTATTTTTGTAATCCGTCACATAAAAACCTTGAGATTATTCATGCTATTAAAGGTAATCATTTATCAATTATCCGAGTGATTATTTATTGACCTGGACGTCTGGAATACTCTAATTAAATTAATAACAAAAGGTTATGGGCCCAGCGTCCAGCCACGAGGTCATAAATTCAAGAGAAATAAAATATTAAAGTTTTTGGTCACTATTAAAGGTGAAGAACGCTGAAAAATGACAGAAGGACATGCGAATTTCATTCAACGACCCAATGGGTAACATTTTCATCAACCATTGACCAGCTGATCAATTAAAAACATATGATTAGCTGACCCCCCCCCCCCCTTCCCCTTGACCCACCACCACAAGGGAAGTTATATAAGGACTGCCCCCACATATCCGAGCTCAGAATCGGAGCTCATAGCCCTGAAGATGCAGACTGCAATGTTTGCGAAACATCGGAGCAATGCTGAAACTCAACGCGGCATCCATCCGGAAGCCAACCAAGTCATTAATAATGGCCGCGAAAGCCTCAAAACTAAGAATACAAATATTGTTGGAAATCGATGGGTTTTCCGAACAAAGTACAGAGCTGATGGATCAATCGACAAATTCAAGGCCAGGCTAGTAGCAAAAGGGTACTCTCAGCAGCATGGAGTTGACTTTGATGAGACTTATGCTCCAGTAGTGAGAGCAGACACCGTCAGGGTGGTGTTGTCATTTGCAGCAACTTTGAACCTAAAAATAACTCAATTCGATGTCAAGACTGCCTTCTTAAATGGAGATTTGGAAGAAACTATTTATATGGAGCAGCCTGCTAGTTTTGAGGTTGATGATCGAGTTTGTTTGTTAAAGAAAAGTCTTTATGGACTGAAACAAGCACCACGACAATGGAATATCAAAATATCAACGTGCCTGAAGGAGTTTGGTCTGGTACAATCCAAAGAGGACCAGTGTATGTACATTCACAAACAAGGTCAGACAATTCTTTATCTTGTATTATACATTGATGATGGTTTGATATGCTCAAACGATGAAAACATGATGAACAATCTGCTTAAGTTATTGCAAGACAAATTTCAAATCAAGTTTGGTCCAGCTGAGTGTTTTGTTGGAATTCAAATTCAAAGAGATGAAGTGCATGGTGTGTTGAAGCTGCACCAGTCTGCATATGTCAATAAAATACTCGAAAAATTTAACCATGCTAATTGTTCATCACATTCCGTACCAGCAGATCCAGGGAGAAGATTCATCCATGATTCAGGAAATAGTGGGAGAGAATCATACCCCTACCGAGAGGCAATTGGATCAATGATGTATCTCATGGTAACAACCAGACCTGACATAGCCTACATCATCAGTATCCTGAGTCAATTTGCTGCTACACCAAATCAAGAGCATTGGAATGGTGTGAAGCAGGTTCTGAGATATTTGAGAGGAACTGTAAAGTATGGTATCGTTTACAAACTTGGTAGTAACGATCAGAAAATCATTGGATACTGTGATTCTGACTGGGCTGGGAATCCAGAGACTGGGAAGGAGAAGTACCACAGGGTGGATTTACATGATGAACGGCGGACCTATCTCTTGGTCATCACGTAAGCAGACTTCAATAGCAACGTCATAAACAGAGGCAGAGTTCATTGCTCTATGTTCAGCCACCAAGCAAGCTGTATGGTTGAGAAGAATGCAGATTGAAATAAGTTCAGAAAGAGGTGATCCAATTCAGATTAATTGTGATAATCAAGCCGCTATTTTACTTATCAAACATGCTGAGAACAGCAAACGATCGAAACACGTAGACACTCAGTACAAATACAGCTGTGAGCAGTACAGAAATGGTATCATCGATATAAAATATATCTCAACGAATCAACAATTGGCTGATCCGTTGACCAAGGCTCTTCCAAAAGGAAAATTTCAATGGTTACGTCAAGAGTCTGGAATTCTGGAGTGTCACTGAAGATAATAATAAATTTGAGGTTGTATAAATGTATGAGGTACATTTTGACACTTATAAATGTTCAATATATTTTTGTTGAGTGGGAGTGTTGAATATTAGCGCCAAAAAAGAAATCTGTAATATCGATGTGAAAGACTTTCTCAAGCATAACCTCACTTCTCTGTTTACCTGTGCATTATATTAACGTATGAATTGTTGCTCCAAAGTTAATCAACACTTATTTTTGTAATCCGTCACATAAAAACCTTGAGATTATTCATGCTATTAAAGGTAATCATTTATCAATTACCCGAGTGATTATTTATTGACCTGGACGTCTGGAATACTCTAATTAAATTAATAACAAAAAAAACATCTTGTACGTGATAATGCAAATTTAATGATTTTTTTCAAACAGGATGATAAGAATTTGCGACATATCTATGAAGATCATGTCAACACTGATATGACCTATAACCAATTCAAAGACATATGTTCCTCATGTTGGAATATTGATAGGTACAGCTTCCTCGTGATTGATAAAGATAGAGAACTGAATGATGGCCGCTATAGGAGAGGATTCGATTGTTTTATAAATACATAATGCACGTGCTTTTCCAAGCAGTTCCATCCAGAGCCTCATCATGACACGTTCTATTTTAAATAAAGAGAAACATGTCTTACAACAAAATGCGGACGCGAGTGAAGCAATCCGTGAAAAGCACAAGCTAACGAAATTGGGGAGGGAAATTACAGAAAGAACTCTGAATGAAATTTTCAAACCAGTGGTTACACCATTACAAAAAATTGTAGATCATACTGCTTATGCTGAAATTCCGAGGAAAATAAAGAAATCTCTCGAGTCACCAACATCACGAAAACGTGCTGCAGAAACTGCTGACTCTAACATCCCGATAAAGATCCAACGATTGGAGGAAAAGTATGATTCAAAAATATAAGAAAAATTACCATCAGGCTCAGAGTTGGACATGAATACTACAAAATTATCATTTCCTGCAATAGAAATTGATAATACTCACCATGAAGATGATTCGGATTCTGTAGAGACTCATATTCATAATTTATATTATATTCATATTTATAATGTTTGAGATGAACATATTCATAATTTATCTCAAGAATATATACAATTATTTGATACTTCAAATGGAATGGCAGAATTGGACTTGAAGACGGGGAGCCGAAAATATAAAGGTAATTGGGTGATTCGAACTGCACCCATTA
Organism: Diachasma alloeum; assembly: GCF_001412515.2. Classification (NCBI taxonomy): domain Eukaryota; kingdom Metazoa; phylum Arthropoda; class Insecta; order Hymenoptera; family Braconidae; genus Diachasma; species Diachasma alloeum. The sequence continues at coordinate 47,977 of NW_021681307.1, forward strand.
AATTTGATGGGGGGATAATGTTAATTGGTGGTGAAAAGTATGATCAAACTCCAGGACTTCTCGAAATATTATTAAAAAAAACCCTAATGTACAGAAGATTACAGACTGTGATAAGAAAGCATTCTCAAAAATTGTGAAAATGACACATCTTGATAGGAAATATTTCAATCCAACGAAAGGTTTGCGGCGACATAATAGAGAGAAGTTTGTGAATTTCACGAAAAAGCCTCAGCGTGGAAATGGAATATCAAATCAAATGATTGCAAAAAGGAAGCGTAATATTGATTATGTGTACTGGGATAATCCAAATTAGCTAGTGGAGCGTCTTCGACTATTGTATGCATCACAAGCGGTAGGAAATAATAATCATAATAACGAAATAATTTCAATAATTGAGGAGCTGCGAGAGGCTGGATTGATATATTAGGAGTGATTACTCCACCAATATATCAGTCACAAAATGAGAGTTGATGTGTTTGGATGACGTTTGAATGCTGCTGGAGCTGCACCTCGGAATATTCAAAGACCTCCAGGTCGAGGCTTCAAGCTTACTGCAGATGGACAATTCGATATAAAGAATAAACGATTGTGTAACATTGCCGATGCAATTGAAGATCAAGATGCTGTTTCAATGAAAATACTCAAAGAGGTGATTGAAAAGTTACAGATCAACTCACTATAAAAGCTCGTAACAGAGAAGTTTGAAGTCATTGAGACACGAGCGACTGAAAACATTGGAGAGCTCAGATATATATCATTATTCAATTGAATCGACTAGAGATAGCAGTGTAACACCCACACCAGAATATTCAAATAGTGGAAATCGAGTGAAACGTGTTAGGAGAAGTCTCAAAACTTTGAATGATGGTGAAAATCTTGGGAAAAAAAGACAAATTCAAGACGGAAAAAGAAGCGCTAGTTGAGAAACTCCACAAACCAGCGCGTAGGAATTATCCTAGACTTCGAGTGGACATACGAGGACTCAATGAAACTTGGCAGGCAGATCTCGTTGACATGTCAGCATATGCTAAGGAAAATAATGGGTATAAATTTCTTCTCACAATTATTGATATTTTCTCCAAATACGCTTGGGCTGTACCAATCAAAACAAAAAGTGGACTAAATGTAACTGAAGCAATGAAATCGGTGCTCAAACAAGGTCGTGTACCTAAAAATTTTCATGTTGATCAAGGGAAAGAATTTTATAATAAAGAATTCAAGAATCTTCTACAAAAATTCACCATAAAAATGTATTCAACTTATAGCAATTTGAAGGCATCAGTTTGTGAGAGATTCAATCGGACATTGAAGGAGAGAATGTGGAAAAAATTTTCTCTCCAAGGATCATACAAACGGTTGGATATACTTCCTCGAATTATATCATCTTATAACGATACAAGACATCGGACAATCAAAATGAAACCCAAGGATGTGAACAGTGCGAACGAGAAGTTCGTTCAACACCGAATTTATGGAAAATACCGAAACAATCAAATCAAGAAAGCTAAATTCAAAGTTAATGATCCAGTTAGAATCAGAAAATATAAACATATATTTGAGAAAGGTTATACACCTAATTGGACAACCGAAATTTTCAAAATCAATCAGATACGGAAGACCGATCCAACTACTTATAAATTGATCGATTATCAGAGTANATACAAGACATCGGACAATCAAAATGAAACCCAAGGATGTGAACAGTGCGAACGAGAAGTTCGTTCAACACCGAATTTATGGAAAATACCGAAACAATCAAATCAAGAAAACTAAATTCAAAGTTAATGATCCAGTTAGAATCAGAAAATATAAACATATATTTGAGAAAGGTTATACATCTAATTGGACAACCGAAATTTTCAAAATCAATCAGATACGGAAGACCGATCCAACTACTTATAAATTGATCGATTATCAGAGTAATCCAATTGAAGGTATTTTATATGAGGAGGAATTGGCGAAAGTGCAACATCCTGACATCTATCTCGTTGAGAAAGTCCTGAAAAAACGAGGGGATAAATTTTTTGTGAAATGGTTAGGCTTCGATGACTCTCATAACAGTTGGATTAATGAATCTGACGTGTGGAGTGTGAACTTTTCTTTTTTTATTTTCTATAATGTACAAATATTGATGAGTAATAAAAAACAAAATCAAAAATGTTATTTCATTATTTATTTTTTCCTTTATTAATTATTGAATCAGATTGTTGTATCCCCATGGTATTGTATCTGTGGTGTGAGGTAATAGAACACGTTTATTATCTTCCCAACTCAATGCCAACTTCTTCAGGAATATTGTGTGTACCTCATGTTTTTTACTCTGGATCAAATACTGATTCTTGAAAATATGCTCATTATCAAGGAGGCAGCTTTTGTAGTCGTCGAAGGTAATTTTCCTCATTGCAGCATTTTTAACTCCTTTAGCATTTTTCTTAGCTTTGTCATCATCCAACATCCGAAATGCATATGTCTTCGCTCGGAGACCAATAAATTCAACCATGATTCGATCGTTGCTTTCATCTTTTATAAGGCCCAACACTTTTTTATTTTCCAACGGTATTCCACACTCGTTATGCTGTTGATAGTCGGATGTATCTAATTTGTGTATATCTTGTCTGATGCACTCATAGAAATTGGGTACTTGAAACGAATATAACAAACTGTCTGTATCGGTGTACATCAATTTTGCTGCAGCTCCAAATTTAGGTTTAACATAGCTATAATGAAAATCGTACACAATCGTTTTCGATAAATCAAGAATTGTGAATTCAATGTAGATCGGTTTCTTGAAATAAACAGCTGTTCGATTCATTTCGATGATGATCATATCCTCATCAAACACCGTACAGCTGTGAAAATTTGGTTTTGCTATCAACGCTTTTGCGCCATATCGACCACCCCATTTCGTGACAAGCTTGATGTCTTTCTGCTTTCTGACATTTTCCATTGTTTTTCCGAATACCCCATTATTCATCAACTTATAAAAGTTCTTCTCAAATTCATTCTTTGATTGTTGTCTTTTAACTGTATTCAGATCAATATATGATTTTAACCAAGGCTTCTGATTGAATTTCAAAATGCGATGAATATGTTTTAGTTCCATCCCAAGAGCTGTATATTGTTTCAAGTTCCGATAATGTATTACATACTTCTTTTTCGGATAAAGTGTGGTCACTAATTTTGCATGTTTACTTCTTGGAGGGATGAAATGCTCAGGGCAAAGAGGAAAATCTCTATGTAGTTCGTGTAATTCTTGAGAATATTCCAGATCAAATTCAAGGATGTAACCAACCGGAGAATCAATAGGGACATTCAAAATATCCACAGAACTGCTATCAACCCATTCAAACGAATGGTAGGGTAAACTAATGCTCATCGCAGCACCATATAAATTGTTCATATCGTAATACATCAAATATGATGTTTCTAACGATTTATCGTAGAGTTTCTCCCCCATGAAAGGATTATTGGCGTAAGCCCATTGTGATACACCACCTCTGATACCTTTCTCGATGAATAGTATCATTTCAGGCTCAGTGAAAAGCTCCAAATTTACCTGGGTGTATTTCAACATTGCATCGAAAGCTAATCCAGGTGCTGTGTAATAATGTAATGGGTCTAATTCATATGTGGAAATGCAGCTACGACGAAAATTTTCAAATATGTCAGCTAACAACAGAACATCAGTCTGCAGATAAAGATCCGAATATTCCCCCAACGTCTTGATATGAAACTCATTCCAGACTTTTATAGCGTGTTGATAATCTTCATCAGATACATGCTCATCCAGTAACTTGGAATAAAATTCTTCTTTTTCTGGTAATGCAGTTTCATCTAATTTACTCCAATCATCAATGTATTCGTAGGGGAATACGCCTTTTCGACACAGCAAACCAAATTTATCAGAATCTGGTTGATATTTTCTTGTAATTTCTTTGTGATCATTATCGAGGTAATTGGCTAATCTCTCAAGACTGCTGCCCATGAAACGAAAAGAATCGATGAATCTTAAATTCACACAAGTGTGTGCAACGTATTTGGTGAATGAGATATAGCGTTCTTTATTCACTGGAAGGATTTTAATGGTACCTTCGAACAATGTTGCAAATTGGCGAATGATAAAATGAGCATCATACCCAGAGAAATTGTGGAATACGACCGGAATATTATGAGAATCTTGATATGCGAGATACAACTATTATGCGCAGCTCCACGATATTTTCCCGTCAAATGATAATGATGTACCTTATCGTTTCCAACGAACGGTTTTCTGCACATATAACATATCGTTGTTAATTGAAAATCATCAATTTGTTTAGGTGATAGAGCTTCCATTCGTAAATTCCTCTTCAAGCGTGAATGTACTTTATATGCCAACATCCTCATCTGTTCTACGAACCAATCGATACAGTTAAGACCTCGGTGAACTTTCAATTGGGATAATGAGTCATCGTAACTACATTTCCTATAGAATGCAACACTATGTGGGATGTGATGATCATTCGCCTTACAATCTATCATATATTCCAAGTCTGCATAGACAGCGAATGGAACAGTTTCTGCGTGGTAAAAATTTTTGAAGTCCAATATTTTTTGGTTTTCGTCTGGCATAATCATTCTCACTTTGTTCAAATTCATACAATCTTCCCTATGTTTTTCAAAAGAATGTTGATAAGTGAAATGATCAAGACAACGATCACATCACCATGTAAAACCTTTCCGTTTAGAAATTTGAGAGCTGACTAAACGTGATAAATTGCGAATCCACATGAAATGGAAAATGGATTCGTCAGATTCTTTCAAATTACTCTCAACCATCAATAAATGAATAGTTTCTCGAGTTGACATACTCTTACTCAAGTACACAGGAATTACGGTATTGCTTTTGCTTTCCCGCTCTATACGATAAATATTAATCCTGAGATCATTCAGTTCCTCAAACTTAGGAACACTTTTGAGTCTCATAAGAAAATGGAGCCCTTCATACCTGAGTATATTCCGATAATGAGGATATGAGCTCAGCCGATTTGCATTTTTATTTACTGGATGAAGAGTGGCCACAACTGCCCACAAGAAACAACGTTGATCACTGTTTTGTATATTCACCACAGCTTTTTTAGCTTGAATATCTTTCGGTAGCTCAGTGAATGTTGAAATTCCACCTACCAAAGGCTCAAATTTGTTAATATTGACAACTAAATTTATTATTTCACTTAATAACCAACCAGAGTCAGTTTCTTGAAAATCTTCCAGCTTTGTCTGAAGATCACTATTGACAAATTGATCGAACCAAGCATCCACATCTATTGCCTGAAGGATCACTTCATTTTTCGTGATGAAATGCTTCGTTTTTTCTTGAATTTCCTCTGAGTTTGCTAATGTAAATTTGCATGAGAGCACACAATTCACTTTGATATTACCATCATTATCTCTAACATTCTCCAAACGAGTAACAATAATAGTTTTGCAATCCTTCAGGAATGAATTAACATCTTTGTGAATCAAATTATTCACGACTCCTGTCTTAATTCGATTTTTGAATGCAGTCAGCAGTCTGAAGAATACAGTCAGTAGATCCTTCCACTGTACTCTATTGGAGATCTTGTTCACACATTTTTTCTTCCTCATTTCACCACCATGTTTCAAATGATATTGAAAAATTGCAACATATCTCAAGTATTGTGCGATCGTAGCTTGAACTCCACTTCTTTCCCCAGTAGATTGCACATTTCGAAGATATTTGTTCAACAATTTGATATTTTTAACTGCAAAATTCTTCACATTCTCTATCTCATCCGGTCGAGCATAGAGAAGATTCTCAGATATTTCCTGCAACACTCGTAACAATTTTTTCCTCCGATCATCCATAGTAAGTAGTATACTGGTACTGAGCAGTTTGAGAGAATTTTCCGCCTTAAATACGTTCAAGATCATGACTCATCTCGCATAAAAATTATGAGTCATCTGCTCATATTTCACATTCTCAAAGCGCTGGAACATTCAGGAATTCACGGATATTTCAGAATGATGACGTCAATCTTTTGATAAGATAGCGATGACTCATCACTTATAAAAATAATAATGAGTCATTTGTATAGAAAAAGAAGAATTGACGATGATTGGCTGATATGTCATGTTCCAAAAATTCTAGAACATTCTCAAGATGACCCGAGAAGGTTCTGGATGCTCCTTTTCGAATATTCGAGACTGATGATGTCATCATTCTGATAAGATAGGGTATATAAATCCCTCGGGCAGAGCGCTTCAACATCAGTTCATCAGCTACTCTTGGAGTGTACCGTTGAAGGAGAAATCTCAAGGAATAGAATTTCGTTTTTTTCATCAATTTATTCAACTGAAGGAGAAAAATGGATTTATGATCAATCAACAACATTGCAAGGGGTAGTTACTTGCCAACTAAGAAGATGGTGGAGCTCAACTGTACAATTCAATACTCCATTACCGGATTGAAAGCCACTCCTACAAGATTTGACATGAGTATAATCATCACTATTGACAATACATTTACGGTATTCTTGCCGGAGAGGATGGTCAAATTGCTTCTTGGGGATGTAACAATCTACGAGAACCTGCAAAAAATCACTTCAGAGAATCGACTCAAACTCAAGTACTTGGGTAAAGGAACACCATTCGAATTCATTGAGATTTAAGAGGTACACCGCAAACTAGGGGAAATTCAGCTGCAACTATTATTCTTATTCTTATTTTGCAGTATTGAGAAATCAATAAAACCAGAAAGAAAAATTAATTCACAAAATATTTCACTGTTTTCACTAATTTTTGATATTTCCCTCTATTTTATTCATTAATATTCGATTTAGGAATTAATTGTAAAACTTATCCTTCGAAACTTGAATAGGAAATTTATATATAGCTCATTAATAAATTTCAACAATAAAAAATCGAAATATATAAAAAAAATGATGACAGGAGAGATTTGAACCCACGTCTATCAAATCTCTAGTCGTGAGCGCTACCAACGAGCCATCGGAACAGTTACATTTAATAATTGATCATCAATTTCTTATTCTCAACAGGTCTTTTAAGAAATCAAAGTTTGACAATTTCTCTTTGTACCTCAGTAAATACATTAATTTTCTGCTTTGCGGCAAAAATTATAATTATTGTGCTAACTAATGGATGATTTTTTTTAATGAGAGAAAAATCTTACCTATGAAATTGCTCTGTTTGAATAGTTTCCTGATTTCTTCGATTTGATGAAAAAATATCTTATCAGGATATTCATTGATTTTCACTCTAAACTTTGAGTGAAACAATGTTTAATGATCTATTATTGGATTTTGCTATTGATTGAGTGAAAAAGAACGTTTGCTGTGGATTGATTGAATTTTTCTTTACCATGACTTATTTTTATATCCAATCGAGATCTCTTTTACCGACATTATTGATGATTATCGATCGGGGGTGATTTACCGATAATTTATGTTGCCTGTTTGATGGTTTTTCTAAGGGAAGGGTATTTTATTGGGAAATTGCTATTGGGAATTGACATATTTTTGAGGCAATGGAGTAGAAATACCAACTCAATTCAATACTATATATTTGATATGGGGGCGCTGCGAGCGTTGAGTGGGATAGTTGTCCATGTGCTTCCTTCAGTAAATTAGCAACAATTGTGCCTGGTAGTTTGATTTTTTAATGCCGAAGTGTGTCTCATAATAGAAAGCATTCATTAGTGATCTGCCTAAGCAATCAGGCTAACTACGGGGTCGTATAAAAGCCTCTATTTTTTACTTTAAATCGCCAAGCCACGTGCCAGCTAGGTTATCTCTGCTGAGTCAATGTTTACGGGTTAGACCGTCCCACGTCTTGGAGGGGAAAACTGAAGGGAAAGAGTAGTACATTGGCGTAGCCGATGTCTGGGAACTGTAACCCACCTGGGCCCGCTCACACTGAGGTAAATTCTACGCTCGATAAGGAAGAATCCTCCGGGAGCCAAACAGTCGGTAAAGCAGTAACCTTTAACACAGCAAAACCCAAGAGAAAATATACAAAAAGGAAATCAGCACCAAAGAAAAATAACACCTCATCTGGCATTCAACCCACTATCTCAAATTTTGTCTATTCTAAAAGAAAAAGACCAAGTACTTCTGTTGAAAAGCATCCTTCAGTCGGGCTAAATGTCGAATTTTGCTCGCTCGGAAACCTTCGGGCATCGACGAACACGCACGAGGACGATCGTGCGTGTCGTATCTTTAGTACGCCATCGAACTTCATCGAGTGAAAGTGCCGGAAAATCATCGCAACTGTTATCGAACATTATCACTGCAAATCATCTTTTTGTTAAGTTGTATACAGTCCACTCGGAAATCATCTATTTATTAAACTCTGTGTTGTGTAATTTTCAGTGCATAATAGTTTGTTGATTAAAGAAAACTCATCAAATTACCTCGGGCTAATTATCAACCCGTTACCCGAATCTCACTTTTCCTCCCGACCACGCGGCTCATCAAATCGTTATTGATTTCTAACATTGGTCCTTCGAGCCGGATAGTGGAGTGTAAAAGTGTGGTGTTGAAAGTGGATAAGCATCAAGGACAGGGACAAGAGACAGTGTGGTGAAGTGCAGTAACACGTGGGGATCATAGACGCTGGGAACGCGTGGTGCAACGGGGTTCACACGGCTACGCGCACGGACGACGAGAGTCGAGTCGAGTAGCAGGGGTTACTCAGCGGCTCTACGGTCGGTAACTCAACGACACTTCATCAGGCTCCACGGTCGGTAAGCCATCGACGGTTGGCGTATCGACGGTCGGTAACTCATCGGCAACGCATCAAACCCTACGGTCGGTAAATCATCCACTTTCTTAAAATTGAAAAACGGAATCTCATCGAACGGGTCTTGTTTTCATGACTGATGATTCTAACACGAAGGGATTATCTTGGGCCGAGGAAGTCGAGAACTTTATTTCTGACTTGGCAAGGGGGATCGTCATCGAGATCATGGACAAAGTGGAAGTCATCATCGAGAACACCGAGGGAAATTTGAAGGACCTCGAGAATCCAGAGGGAGACGGAGCGGACCGTTCAGGAGACGTTCGCAGCGGTCTTGAAACTGAATCTAAAAGGAAGACCATGAGCCCGTGGCCCGTTAACTTTGAATACAAGGTTAAGATCTAGATGAGCCGCCTGTCAGTATTGAAGGGCACCATCGGAGAGATCAAAAGGGAAGACATCGCAAAACTCGAATCGGAGGACATCGAGGCCCATCATCGCATTGTCGAGACACAATGGACGAATTTTTCGTCTTACCACGAACAGATGCTGGAGGAGGCTATGGAGGAGATCTTTTCGCATCCTTACTTCGTCTCTGACGTCTTCGAGGAAGCTCTCCAGTCCTATACTCGAGCGACAAGAGAGCTGGGGAGCATTCAGGCAGCTATTCAAACGAACAATAGGACAGAATCAACGGGAAAATCATCATCTAGTAATCTAGAGAAGATCAAACTGCCTGACTTCGACGGGAAATATGGGAACTGAAAGAGCTTCCACGACATCTATGTCTCGCTCGTGCATAATCAGCCCTTCAGCGACATCGACAAGATGGTGAGGTTGAAGAAGCAACTGAAGGGCAAAGCATCGGAACTCATCTCCAACATCGGACCTGAGGCAGCAAATTATCAATTTGTTTGGGCAAAGTTGGTCGCTCGCTATGAAAATCCAAGGCTCATCATAGCAGCTCATCTTAACAAAATTCTCAATCTTCGGGAGCTCAAGGAGAAGTCAGCGACAGGACTTCTCTTCATCATCGACACTGTCTCGGAGGCCCTAGAGGCCTTGAAAAATCTTGGAGCGCCAGTCGAGCATTGGGACATCATAGTGGCCCACATCGTGAGGAAAGTCATCGACACCAAAACCCGAGAGGATTGGGAAATGTCACTAGGGGATTCAACGAAACCTCCCGAGTTGAAGGTCTTCATGGTGTTCCTCAAGGCCAGAGCGAGGGCCTTGGAGAATGTCGAACGTGATGAGGACGGAGGAGCATCAGGCAAGGGCTTTCAGAAGCCTAAGTCATCGGCCTCAGTTAATCAGGTGTCTTACGCGAAAAAGGCATCAGGAAAATCATCATCGGGGACTGGGCAGACGTCTACACCACCGGTCGACAAGAAGAGGGAGTGTAGGGCCTGCCAGGAAGATCATTGGCTGGGGCCGGAATGCCCAAAGTTTATGGAACTGAGGCCACACGAGAGAAAGCAGTTCTTAACGGACAAGGGGCTCTGCTACAACTGCCTGGGTCCTCATCGGGTACCCAGATGCAAGAGCAGGCAACGGTGCAAGACGTGTGGCGAGGAGCATCATACTCTCATCCATAACGTTTCACAGATGTCGGCTAGGGTACGCGCTGAAGAGCAAGGCGCAGCTGCGCAGCAACAGAACACGAGCGGTTAAGTATCAATCTATTAGGACAATAAGTTGAACTGGGCTTAACCGTTCCGTGTGTTGGCAGGATACATCCAGAACCTCATCCCACAGCAGCCACTCATCAAGGCAGATCCTGTCAGCGTATCATCAGGTCCATCATCACGCCAAGACACAGCATCGCAAATCAAATCTTCGGTCAGGTCACTCATCGAGATGGAGAGGTCATCGACCTCTCACAATCAGACTGGAGATCATCATCAATCAGAGGGGTACCACCTCGGAGATCATCATCAATCAGAGAAATACCACGTTGGACAACAACGCCATTCAAAACAACGGCGTGTTGGAGATCTTCGACAATCAGAGAATCATCAGAACACTCATCAAGGGCATCATCAACAATCAGAGGAATACCAGGTCACTCATCAACGACAATCAGATCCACAACCATTAAAGCAGGTGGACACCATCAACGTTCTGGAAGCTCAACGAATTCCTCAGGGAACATCACAACTGGTAGTCTTGGCAACAGCTAGGGTCAACGCCCTCAATCATCAAGGATTCTCAAAGCCAGCAAGGATCCTCATCGACCAGGGTTCCGAAGTATCACTGATTTCAGAACGCTTGGTCAATCAATTGCGATTGGAACGAAAGTCATCATCACTGGTCATCATCGGCATCGGAGAAACATCATCGGGGAACACACGTGGGGTTGTGAAACTCGCCTTACAACCGAGACATGACCCTGCTGTGCAGATCATCGTGGAGACTCACATCCTGAGCAAGTTGACGGCTGAAATACCGCCATTCACTTGCAACACATCAACCCCACTTCAACTAAGAGGACTACAATTGGCAGATCCTTAATTCTTGAGACCTGGGGCCATCGACGTCATCATTGGAGCTGACGCCTATGGGAAAATCATCGGAGAGAAAATCATCAGGTTTGAGAAAACCGAACTTATTGCTCAGCAGACCATTTTTGGCTGGGTAGTATCGGGACCAGTTTGTTGTAACGACTGCGTAGCCAAATCATCCTTCAAAACATCAACGCAGACGGCGAATCAACAATTATTAGAACTCCTAAAAAAGTTCTGGCTCCAGGAGGAGCTACCGGATACATCATCAACAGTTGTCATGAGCAAAGCTGAAGCCGAATGCGAACAACACTTTATCGAGACTCATCAGAGGGATTCGTCGGGACGTTATGTCGTGCGTCTCCCCTTTAAATCATCACCAGCCGCCTTGGGAGATACAGCATCAACGGCCAAGAAACGGCTATCTAAGCTATTGGGAAAATTATCGTCCGATCCAGTCACTCATACCCTCTATAAAAAATTCATCGAAGAGTACGAGGCCCTGGACCACATGCAGCGAGCACCTTCAACTTCAGAACCAAAGCAGGCATATTACTTGCCTCATCATGGAGTGCTTAAACCAGACAGCACGACCACAAAATTGAGAGTGGTGTTCGACGCATCGCATCGCAGCTCATCAGGAGTGTCACTTAACGACATACTCCATCCAGGACCGAAGCTACAAGTAGACAGCTCCGACGTTCTTATCTGGTTACGTCGTCATCGTTTAGTATTTGGTGCGGACATTGTGAAAATGTTCCGCCAGATTCGTGTTCATCGAGACGATTGGGATTATCAACAGATCTTCTGGAAAGACGATGAAGGAAAACGCATCGACTTTCAACTGACGACAGTCACATACGGCACCAGCTGCGCACCTTGGTTATCTCTGAGGGTGCTGAAGCAGTTGGCCATCGACGAAGGCCACCGATTCCCGTTGGCCTTACCGACATTCATCAAGGGACGGTATGTTGACGACATATACGGAGGCGCGGAAACAGAAGAGCATCTGGAAAACATCATCAAGCAGCTCATCGAACTTTGCATGGCGGGCGGCATGCCCCTGCAAAAATGGTGCAGCAATGCACCACAAGCCCTAGAGCGACTCGGAATATCATCAGGATCAGCTCCAACCATCGAATTCGAGGAATCAACGGTGAAAGTGTTGGGACTATGCTGGCAGCCCCACACGGACACCTTCCACTACAAAGCAAAGACATTCACCGAGGACACCATCACCAAGCGCGTAACCTTGTCCGAGATTGCGCAAATCTACGATCCATTGGGACTCATCGCGTCGGTGATCGTCACTACAAAGATACTCATCCAGGAATTATGGCTGCTCAAACTTAACTGGGACGATCCACTTCCAGATGACTACAAGGATCGCTGGAAATCATTCAGAGAGCAACTTCAACACTTGAGCAGCCTATCAATACCACGTTGGCTACATCTATCGCCCGGTACATCGGAAATTCAACTTCATGGATTTGCGGACGCATCAAATCTGGCAATGGGCGCATCGGTCTATCTCCGTACATCCGCAGCGACATCGGGAACGTCTGTCACTTTGGTTTGTGCCAAGACCAAGGTGGCACCCCTCAAGAAGAAGACCATTCCAAGACTGGAGCTCACGGCAGCAGTCATGGTCACAGAACTCGTGGCTTATGTCAAAAGGGCTTTGGAATTGGACAACATCGAGATTTATCTATGGAGCGACTCATCGGTAGACATCACCTGGATCAACGGGAACCCTGTCCGTTGGAAGGATTTCGTACAGAACAGGGTTCTTAAGATACGAGATACCCTGCCCTCTGCAACTTGGAGACACATCAATGGGAAGGAGAATCCGGCGGACTGCGCATCAAGGGGTCTCACCCCGAAACAACTGGCGGAGCACCATCTATGGTGGACAGGGCCATCATGGCTTGTCCTGTCACCAGACCAATGGCTAGCATCATCAATGGACCTAGCATCATCAAAAGAGGTACCATCAGAAACGGCACAGGAAGCGAGGCCGCCCATCATCAGCTCACATCCAGTGCAGATTGCCGAGGCAAATGCGCTAATCATCAGATACTCATCACTCACAAAGCTACTGCGGGTTACAGCCTGGGTAAACCGCGCAGCAAAACGCTTCAGAAGACAGCCGCTACCCGATTCTCCACAATTGGAACCAGAGGAACTCGAAGAGGCGAGACTGTTTTGGGTCAGATACACGCAGCAGCTCTACTTCGAGGCAGAAGTTAACACGCTGAGGGACGGAAACCCCTTAGCGGCCAATCATCGTATGGCAACGTTGACGCCATACCTGGATAACGACGTCATGCGATTGGGCGGACGTCTAAGACGATCAACATTGGATCCGGAGGAGAAGAATCCAATCATTCTTGCCCGTCACTCGCCATTATCATCGCTCATCATCGCGGAGGCTCATCAACGGAGCTTCCATGGAGGAACTCAACTAACTTTGGCACACATCAGACAGAGGTACTGGATCATCGGGGGACGAGCTCCAGTACGCTCCCACATCATCAAATGCGTAATTTGCGCACGTCATCGAGCATTGAGGGCTCAACAGCTGATGGGACAGCTGCCAACACGACGAGTGACACCATCGAGGGTCTTTCTCCACTCAGGAGTAGACTTCGCAGGCCCAATCAACATCCTGAGATGGAGAGGATCAGGGGCAAGCAAGACAATGTACAAGGCTTACATCTGTCTGTTTGTATGTTTTGCTACTTCAGCAACACATCTGGAACTGGTAACGGACCTCACAGCGGAGGGATTCATCGCAGCGTACAAACGCTTCACATCGAGACGGGGCATCTGTGCAACCCTGTCCAGCGACAGGGGTGTCAACTTCATCGGGGCAGAGAGAGAACTTCAAAGGTTATTCGACCAGGCATCAAGCGAATCGGCAACTATCAGGGATCAGCTAGCATCCGACGGAACGAAATGGAAATTCAACCCTCCTCACTCGCCGCACATGGGAGGCAAGTGGGAGGCTGCAGTGAAATCAACGAAATATCATCTACGAAGGGTCATCGGAACCTCGACCTTGACGTACGAAGAATTTACGACTCTTCTGACGCAAGTCGAGGCCATACTTAACTCTCGACCACTCTGCCCACTCACAAACGACCCGCAGGACACAGCAGCCCTGACACCAGGACACTCCATCATAGGAGAAGCGCTCACGACAATTCCAGAGCCTTCACTTCAGCAGATCAACACAGCAAGACTGAACAGATGGCAAATCATCTCCCAGAGGCTTCAGAATTTCCGGGAACACTGGGCACGAGAGTGCATTCATCGTTACCAGCAAATCTATCGGTGGAAGCAGCCAACGAACGAAGTAAAAATCGGTTCGTTGGTCCTCATCATTGACGAGCGGGAGCCACCAGCCAAGTGGCCTCTGGCTAGATTCATCGCAATTCATCCGGGACAAGACAACCTGACCAGAGTTGTCACACTGAGGAAAGGCAACCAGGAGACTCAACGGTCTATCCACAGGCTGGTGCCTTTGCCGATCAACGACGACCTTTTGGAAGGTCAACAGTGATACGTCATCATAATCATCAGATATACATCGTCACCTGGAGGTGACGCAGGGCGGGCGGGATGTTGAAAATCATCCTTCAGTCGGGCTAAATGTCGAATTTTGCTCGCTCGGAAACCTTCGGGCATCGACGAACACGCACGAAGACGATCGTGCGTGTCGTATCTTTAGTACGCCATCGAACTTCATCGAGTGAAAGTGCCGGAAAATCATCGCAACTATTATCGAACATTATCACTGCAAATCATCTTTTTGTTGAGTTGTATACAGTCCACTCGGAAATCATCGATTTATTAAACTCTGTGTTGTGTAATTTTCAGTACATAATAGTTTGTTGATTAAAGAAAACTCATCAAATTACCTCGGGCTAATTATCAACCCGTTACCCGAATCTCACTTTTCCTGCCGACCACCCGGCTCATCAAATCGTTATTGATTTCTAACAACTTCTCCCTCGAACCCCTCGCTATCAAACACCTCATATAGCTCAAGCCCTGAAGCTAATCTAATAAAAATTAGAAGGTCAGATCCACCAGTAACAACTGGCAGTGACACTTCTAACACTGATACCTCATTTCGTTCAACAGCTGAGGTTGAGGAAGTGAATTTATCCACTGAGAACATGGAGCAAATATTGGAGCGCTTGACTAGAATGGAGGCGAAGCAATCTGCTCAGTATAGGGAAATAGCAAAGCTAATTGAAAGTTCCTCTAAAAAGCAGGAGTTCGGACTCTCCAAGCTAAGAGAAGATTTAGTGGCCCAGAAGGATGAATTCAAAGTATCGTGTCAGCAGCTAGATAATAAAATCAACAGTCTTGACTCCAAAATGAGTAGAAAAGTATCTGGTATGGAGAGCAAACTAGAACAGGAGGTGAAAAATGTCAGAGATGAACTCAGGGAGATCACCAGCAAACAAGTTGAATCAAATGGCAACTCATTCATGGGAGAGATAGCCAAAAAATTGGAAAGACTGGAGAAAGATGCAAAAAAGAAAAATTTAGATATTACAGGATTACAAAGTGGAGTAAGCGTTGGAAGTGCTGTTCGTGAGCTCTTGCGAGGAAAATTCAATGCAGCTGATAACATTGCAAAGATTAATACCCTACCAATTCAAAATGGAATCAAGCCTAGACTGATTGTTACCATGAGCTCAGTTGTTGCCAAGCTGAATGTACTTCGAATGAGAGGCAAACTCAAAGGAAGTGATGTATACATTAACCCAGACCTAACTGTACATGAGCAGGCCATTGAAAAGAAGTTAAGATCTCATGTTAAAGATCTAAGATCTCGAAATCATCACGTCACGCTGAGGAATCGTAGCATATGCATTGATGGTAAGTGGTTCTCAATCAATCCTGAAACACTTGAACTAACTAATCAGCCAACTAGAGCAAATAAACAGGGATGTCAGCAGGGTAGAGATTCTGCTAGCATGGATATGGAAACTGAGACACCTGGTAAAAGCCCCACAAACTCACAGACATCAAAAAACTGAAAAATATGGCAGCTCTAAACTTGACCTTCTCGAATGTGTGCTCTTTCTCACACCTACAAGAGCATGAGAATCTCAATGAGTTTGACATTATATGTCTATCCGAAACATAGTTGGAGGGCCAACCCAACTGGATACCAAGTGTGATACGAGATTACAACCAGATATGGAGTTGTGACGTCCGACGAAAAATAAGAACAATTAGTTTTTCTTCTTTTTTTTTGTTTAAATTGAATAAATACCATCTGGCGATCACCAGATGTTTCTCTTATCATTAACAAACATTTTTCCTCGGACTTGTGTATTTTTCCCATAGTTTTCGAGTGCAGCTGCACAAAATAAATTATCATTCAGTAAATAATTTTCAATTCACGTCCTGGGAAAAATAAATAGAACGATTTCATTTTCAAAAATTTACGCCGACAAATTCTTTCCAACTGTTTGTCTCTAGAGATATTTTCCCATGAGTTTACGACATGCAGCCGCCTGCATGTCGCTGGTCAAGATTAGAGGGTCTAGTTCAAACCCCCAAATCCTTAGATATTTTTCTAGTTACCGACATGAGGTTTTTCTCATGATAACGGAGGTAAACAGGAAATTCCAACGGCCAAAGAACACGTGTTCGTTCGGTCGTTTGGAATGTATTTTGATAAACATTTTTATTATTTTAAATAAATTCTTTTTGCCATTTTCGAATAGCTGTAGCGAAAAATATTAATTTGAATTCTGTTGATTGAATTGAGAATGATATTCTTTTTTTTGTAAACTCTTAAATGAACTTTGATTCACTGAAAAGTGAACTATTTAATTACTTTTATTTTTAGCATGGAATATCTATTTTCTCAATTCTCTCAAACATCTTTCGTTTAGATTATTTGAAAAATTTGTTTCATTTACATTTAATTTGAATATTTGATTTTCCAAAATTCTCAAGCGTGTGAATTTTGGATTGTCAAAATAATAATTATTTCATAAAACTAATCAACATTTCAAACGTTTGAAAATCCTCATTAAAAGATGTTTAGAAATTTAAATTAGAATAATTAATTTAATTAAGAGTCGAGATCGTGGAGGGAGAATATGGGACTCCTGAAGCGATCCTAATTGGTTAGTTGGGGCTGGAAAAGTCCGCCCACACCCCAACGTAATTTTCCAGTTCTAATGTGGAAGAGGGTGGAGTACCTCTGAAACATTAGGACTCACGAAGGTGGAGAGGGAAAACTCTGGGTCAAGGCCTAAGGCCATTGGTCCCCGATTCTTCCCTCCAGAAATCTGTGAGGTCACACCCTTAGTCGAATTGATAAAACTATCTGCACTTAGAGTTTTCAAGTCAGTTCCCTCTTAATTCCCAAAAGTGGAATTTTAACATCGACCCATTGGGCGATTTTTCATAAGAATCTTTGATTCTTTTATTTCAGAATCTTCACGATTCTTTTATAAGTCCTTTGGACTTTTATTCATTTTAGTTAAATTGAAATCTTTTCGATTCCAATTTTGCCTTAGTACAAAAGGCATTTTAGTGTTTTATTAATTATCAAGTTTAATTTTTGCTCACGTAAATTCAGTGTTAAGTGTATTGAATTTATGTTGTGAACTCAGTGTGTGACGCCACATTAAGAATTATCAAATATTAAGGATTAGCAGTATTTTGCGTGTAAAACTGTAAGTTCTTTTTGTTACAATTGTCATCAAAAATCTCGAACTTGTTTTTCCCGAAAAAACGAATGATCGTTGCGAAAAAAGAACTAGAATGTCAAGTAGATGATTTCCAAGCAGGTGATGGATATTGCTGCAAAGACAAAAGTACAAGAGAAGAGAGTAAAATACATATCAAGTATCGAAAGGATAGATTATGTGGTCAAGACGAGAATGGAATGGATATGTATACCATTTTCCAAGTATGCTACAACAAAGAACCGGCTGAATCCAACGAAGAGATAGAAGACAGTTTCCGAATGATGTATAATCCTCCATCGCTGAGAAGCATCGCCATCGCTAGTTTATTAAACGATAGAAAATACGCGAAAAATGATAAGACTTTGCATTTGGTGAAACGGGCAATCCTGTTTAATAGTGATGTGTTATTATACAAAATGTGGAAATCAGGGATACGGTATTTCAATGGTATAGAAAAAAGGAGATTATATAAAGTGAGAGTGGGCGAAAAATTTGCCTGGCCTCAATTCTATAGGGAGTGCAGCGAAGAATACTATTTCCCTGCGGGGGAGGAGACACTGATCTATAAGCAAAAACGACCAATCACTGGTCTTTCTTTACAATAGACAGCAAATGCAAACGAAGTGGGGTGAAAAAGAAAAACGAGAGGCTTATTTCTCATAATATATTTAGGACTCCCCACCAAGGTTAGATTTTCCAAAATATGGAAAACTCGTAGCTCCTCCTCCTAACTAGTGTTGCATAAAAGAGCCTTACGAGGGTGTTTTGACTACATTTGCGTTTCCGGCAAAATGACATCAAGTCAAGTGAGCCCATCTCCCAAAAACAGTGGTAGTTTAGTGCGCCCAACAGGTTATAAGCCTGGAAGTTTTAAACGAAAAGTACCTCGATATTCTGTGAACATGAAAAATCAAAACAGAATAAAAATAGTGAGCGATCGGATAGTGGAAAATAATAGTGAAGAAAACAAAAAGATTAAAAGAATGCTAAAAAAAGTGAAACTCCAGCAACGTGAAATCTCCAACCCCGGAGCTGCCATAAACATTGGCCCTGGCACCCAAGTGACTGAAAAGAAGAAAAACTCGGGAGGACGGTTGAGCAATAAATCACCCCATAGCGCTCAAAGTGATTCCAAAAATGTGGATGCGAATAAAAAAAGTAAAATTATTCAAGTGAGCACGGAGGATAAAAACTTGTGGATGAATATGCTGGAAGACGATCTTGATATTTTCAATCAAGTGTGTGATGAAAATGTGCCCCTTGAAAATAAAAATGTGGTGGAAAAGCAGCAACAGCAGAAGGAAAAAATAAAGGATACTGATGAAAAGAAGCAAGAAAAAACACGCGCTCGTGAAAATCGCTTAAAAATCGCTGAAAAGAAGAAGGCCGAATTCAACGCTCGGGAAAGAAGGATGCAATTGGCCAAGGAAAAACAGAGGCAATTCAGGGCTCGTGAAAACCGCTTAAAAATCGCTAAAAAGAAGAAGGCTGAATTCAACGCTCGGGAAAGGAGGAGGCAAGTGGCCAAGGAACAACAGAGACAATTCAGGGCTCGTGAGTTTGAAAAAAATCGCTCTGAGGACCATACATCGACAGAAATCACCCCCGAGAGCCCTGAGGTCGTGTCAGAGTCACAATTATCGATGGAAATCATCCCCGAGAGCCCTGAGATCGTGTCAGAGTCATAATCATCGCTGGAAATCATCGCCGAGAGCCCCGAGATCGTGTCAGAGTCACAATCATCGATGGAAATCATCCCAGAGACCCCGGAGACCATTGATCTTATTTCTCAGACTCCAGAAATGATACAGCAAATGGAGATCATCCCGGCAAGTCCAGAAACTGCTAATCGCATTTGGGAAATTTCGGACCTATTGAAGCAATCCGAGTGACTCCAAAGACTCCATCAATAATCGATTTTGTGCTCGATCATCAAGGGGATGCTGCCCAGCCTAGACCATCAAATGAGATATCTCCAAGTCCTGAAGGTAAATATTTGAGATATATTCACATTAATTTGTTCGGAGTTTTGTATATATTAATTGAATTTTATTTTGTTCTTGTTCCAGAGTGCCAAGAGCCTCGAAAGAGCATTGAGGAAATTGAGGCCGAATTAGCAGAGATTGCTGCAGCTCTGGAAAATCGGGAGCGCGAGGAAGAAAATGAACTCATGCAAGAAGAAGAAGAAGTACACCGCATTCAAGATATGTCAACACAGCGTCAGCAGGAGCTTGACGAGATTGATAAGGAATTGGAGCAGATCGACAATCAGGACCGATTGGCCCGTCAGTCTCTCGATTTTGATCTGTTGTCCCCGAGTATGTTCTTTGACTGAAAATTTATTTATATTTTTGATAATTATGCATCATTTTGTAACATTTTTTTGAAACATTGAATAAACGGTAAATATATTTCAGCATTAAAAATGCGTTTCAGCTTTCATTTAAGGTAACCTTCAATATTCCCTCTCCTACGCCTTGCCGTCTGCCTGCCGCTGGAAGTCAGGGAAAGTTTCACTCTCTCCTTCCTCGCCTTGTTCCTGTTTCCTGCCCTTGCACGTCTTTTTCCTCCTCACTGTCCAGAGGGATTGAGGGGGATTTTCAATCTTTCCTTTTTTTTCACCCGTTTTCTTCCATTGAACGTCTTTTTCCTCCTCACTGTCCAAAGGGCTTCAGGGGGCAGATGGTGGGAGGACTTCTGCAGCTATATAAGCTGCGAGGTCTCTCGAACCATCATATACAACCTCACCTTCGGTCCTCAGGATTATTTTGTGTTTTTGTGTTTTTTTTATTATAAAAATGGTGGTTCCAGTAATCGCCCAGGAGGATGTTTACAGGGTGGTAATCACCCGTATGGTAAGTTTTTATTTATTTATATTTTCAGTGTTTTTTTGTTTTACCGTGTTTTAGTGTTTCGTGTTTTCTAGTGATCTTTTTTTAGTGTTCGGTTTTCGTTTATTTTTTTCGATTTTCGTCTCGCGTTTTCCGCGTCCGCGTTATTTTAGTGCTCGCGTTTTTTATCGATTTGTGTCCGTGTTCTCGAGTGTTCGTTTTTCGTTGTGACGTCCGACGAAAAATAAGAACAATTAGTTTTTTTTCTT
>NW_021681307.1:74923-92777 GCF_001412515.2 Diachasma alloeum
TTTTTTGTTTAAATTGAATAAATACCATCTGGCGATCACCAGATGTTTCTCTTATCATTAACAAACATTTTTCCTCGGACTTGTGTATTTTTCCCATAGTTTTCGAGTGCAGCTGCACAAAATAAATTATCATTCAGTAAATAATTTTCAATTCACGTCCTGGGAAAAATAAATAGAACGATTTCATTTTCAAAAATTTACGCCGACAAATTCTTTCCAACTGTTTGTCTCTAGAGATATTTTCCCATGAGTTTACGACATGCAGCCGCCTGCATGTCGCTGGTCAAGATTAGAGGGTCTAGTTCAAACCCCCAAATCCTTAGATATTTTTCTAGTTACCGACATGAGGTTTTTCTCATGATAACGGAGGTAAACAGGAAATTCCAACGGCCAAAGAACACGTGTTCGTTCGGTCGTTTGGAATGTATTTTGATAAACATTTTTATTATTTTAAATAAATTCTTTTTGCCATTTTCGAATAGCTGTAGCGAAAAATATTAATTTGAATTCTGTTGATTGAATTGAGAATGATATTCTTTTTTTTGTAAACTCTTAAATGAACTTTGATTCACTGAAAAGTGAACTATTTAATTACTTTTATTTTTAGCATGGAATATCTATTTTCTCAATTCTCTCAAACATCTTTCGTTTAGATTATTTGAAAAATTTGTTTCATTTACATTTAATTTGAATATTTGATTTTCCAAAATTCTCAAGCGTGTGAATTTTGGATTGTCAAAATAATAATTATTTCATAAAACTAATCAACATTTCAAACGTTTGAAAATCCTCATTAAAAGATGTTTAGAAATTTAAATTAGAATAATTAATTTAATTAAGAGTCGAGATCGTGGAGGGAGAATATGGGACTCCTGAAGCGATCCTAATTGGTTAGTTGGGGCTGGAAAAGTCCGCCCACACCCCAACGTAATTTTCCAGTTCTAATGTGGAAGAGGGTGGAGTACCTCTGAAACATTAGGACTCACGAAGGTGGAGAGGGAAAACTCTGGGTCAAGGCCTAAGGCCATTGGTCCCCGATTCTTCCCTCCAGAAATCTGTGAGGTCACACCCTTAGTCGAATTGATAAAACTATCTGCACTTAGAGTTTTCAAGTCAGTTCCCTCTTAATTCCCAAAAGTGGAATTTTAACATCGACCCATTGGGCGATTTTTCATAAGAATCTTTGATTCTTTTATTTCAGAATCTTCACGATTCTTTTATAAGTCCTTTGGACTTTTATTCATTTTAGTTAAATTGAAATCTTTTCGATTCCAATTTTGCCTTAGTACAAAAGGCATTTTAGTGTTTTATTAATTATCAAGTTTAATTTTTGCTCACGTAAATTCAGTGTTAAGTGTATTGAATTTATGTTGTGAACTCAGTGTGTGACGCCACATTAAGAATTATCAAATATTAAGGATTAGCAGTATTTTGCGTGTAAAACTGTAAGTTCTTTTTGTTACAATTGTCATCAAAAATCTCGAACTTGTTTTTCTTTTAAATATAGATTCGCAAGAATCATTTTAAATTCAAAATTCTTTTCATTTAAATCATAACCTTTTCTTTTCCAACAAATTTTCCTTTGTTTATTCATTTCGAAAAGGTGAGTGAATAATTTTCATTTTGGTTTAAATATTTAACTTCTCAAGTTTACCGGGAATTTCAAAGAATAAATAACTTTCGTTTGATTCCTTTCCCTTTTGTTTCTTTTAATTGAAGTTCAGGAATCTCGGTTGTGTCAAGGTTAAATTCAATTTTAATAAATTTTAAGCCACCTTTGACATAACAGAGTGATGGATCCAGGGAAAAAGTCACCGGGAGACCGAGTGGAGGGCTAGCCATCTTCATTAGAAATCATACCAAATACGAATGTGTGAGTGTTTGCAATTGTTGGATTTTCTTGAAACTTTTTATTTGTAATAAGACTATACTGATTGGCAGTGTTTATTTTAGGCCTAATGAGTTAGATATTTATGCACAATTAAAAGGAGTGCAAACTATTCTTGATGAGCATGACATGAGTAATACAGATTATATTTATATCGGGGGGGATTTTAATGGAAAATTAGAAAAATCTTGCCTAAACTACATGTCTGAGAAAATCTTTGAATCAACCAATCTTGAGCATGAATGCAAACTCAGTCATAAGGGTGATAATCCTAGGGGTGAGATATTGAATGATTTTATGATGAAAAATGGATTTTATATGATACGTGCGTGTAACCGCATGGGTTTCAGTTGACTATAGTCAACTGGAAAGTAGCGGGTTTCAAGCGCCTACCCACACTCAACTGAAATCCGAAATAACGCATGACCTGCATGCGCATCACCTATTAAAAGAGAATAACAAGGAAGGAAATCTAACCTCCGAATAGTGAATACATGGAATGACTGAAAAATGAAAAGGTGATTTTCGAAGCAGATAAAATGAGCCAAAATCGTATAATTCCTGATAGTGATGAAGAGTTAGGCAGTGAGGAGAATTTATTTACTGATGAGGAGGAGTTTATTGGTGATGTCACATTTGAAGAAAATGGAAATAAAATATTCTCCAATGAAGCAACAGCAGGATCGTCAAAAACTCCGCAGAAGAGAATCCGTTATGATGATTTTGATAACAACGAAAATCTTCCATCAGATATTTTAGCAAATGCCCAAAAGGCCAAAAATCAGACGCTACCAACAACTTCTATAGAAAAATATAACGTTTTGTATCATATTTTTTGATAATTATAACTTTCTTTTTTTTGCGAATTCTCAATGATTTTTAAAAATTGTATTTTGTAATTGTTATAATTAATTTTTTTCAATTAAAAATACTTTACAAGTTTTTTGAACTACACATTTAATGAATATAATTAATTTTTTCTTCAGAAGTTCCGCATAATTTTTAAATCACACTTTTTTATAATTATTTTTTTAAATAAATGTGATCTTTTTCCTTCAGTGGGGGGGGGCTTCGCACCCCCCAACCCATCCCCACCGGGGGCTTCGCCCCCTGAACCCCCTTTTCTCGTGGGACCCCACACCCCCCACTTCCCCACCCCCCTCCGGCCCAAGACTTCATCACGCACTTATCATATAAAATAGTTTAGGCAACACATGCGGACAGCAGGTGGTATCACTCGGGCGGCTGCGCCGCCCTCGTGAGTAACCGCCTGCTTTCCGCACTAGTTGCGTAATGTACTATATTCTAGTAAATGGGCGCTCAACTAATGACAGACCTGCTAAAATTACGTTTGTTGGGCACTTAGGTGTGAGTATAATAGATTTGATTTGGGCCAAGTACTCAAGTATAGCTCCAATTAGCGACTTTAACGTGGACACGACTGTCATCACCACCTCTGACCACTTCCCTATCAACCTCTCCCTATGGAACAATCCATCCTCTACTCATACGAACAGTACAAATATAAATACAAGTGCTCCTAGTCTACCTCGTCTAAAATGGGCATCGGAGGATCACCATAAAATTCTCAATTACTATGATGAAATGTGCAATTTATACAGAAGAGATGTGAGTAATACAGAAATATCACCAATTTTATTGTACCAAAACTTTACAGATGCTGTATATATGGCCGCTGAGACTTCTGGCATGAACGTGAGATCAAATCAGCACTCTTCTAACAAAAAACATGTAAAATTCAGACGAAACAAGCCGTGGTTTGATAAAAGTTGCATTGAAATGAGAAAAAGGTATAGTCAGCTGACTGGTCGATGCTTTGCCACGGGTTTCAGTGATATTCATGATAAGGAAGAATACCTTCAGTGTAAAAAAGACTATAAAAAGCTTAGGGACTATAAAAAAGAGCAGCATTTTGAACAAAAGCAGAGGAATTTCGAGGAATCTAGATACCCCACTCCATTCTGGAAAGCGGTAAATTCCTTTAAACCAAGAAATACTCATCAAGGTTCAATTGACATTGAGAAATGGAATGATTTTCATAGCAAAGTTTACCCACCAAGGGCGCATTATGAAATTGAATTCCCCGAAATCTCTGTAAATCAATTGGACACCAGGATCACTGCTGATGAGGTCAGGAGGGCCATTAGAAATGCTGGTAATAACAAAGCCCCGGGCCCGGACGCTGTTGCAAACGAATTTTTCAAAGCACTACCGGAGTGCTGGATTGAGAACTTATGCTTATTGTATAACAGGGTCCTGGAGTGTGAAACATGCCCTCCTGACTGGTCTGGAGTGGTCCTAACCATGCTGCATAAAAAAGGGGACACTGAAGACCCTGGAAACTATCGAGGGATAGCTCTTGTGAATTGCGTTACAAAGATTTTTACATCAATTATTAAGTACAGATTAGAGAAATGGGCAGAAGAGCAGGGGGTTTTGCCTGAGTCACAGTTTGGATTTAGGAGTAAGAGAAGTTGTACAGACGCAATTTTTACGCTGATGACTGCGAGCCACCTGCAGCTTAGGCATGACAAGGCTGAAGTTTTTGTAGCTTTTGTCGACTTTAAGAGAGCATTTGACTCCATCCCTTATCAGCTGCTCTGGCAGAGGCTGCTGAGGATGGGAGTCAGTGCTAAGATTGTCAGAGTAATAAAATCAGTATATGACCACGCTGTGATTAGGGTACGATGTAACGGTCAACTGTCAAGGGATTTCGATGTTTCAGAAGGGGTTTTACAAGGGGAATCCTTGAGTGCGTTGCTTTTTGTTCTCTATATATCAGATTTTGAGTCTGAACTTAGAAAAAATGGTCTTGAAGGGCCTGATCTGGATGGGATTAATAATCTTCTCATAATCTTATTTGCTGATGATACTGTTCTTCTCGCAAGAAACTATATACATTTAGTTAAAATACTAAAGGCCCTTGAAGAATACTGTGATAAAAAAGGTCTCACAATTAACACTTCCAAAACCAAAGTATTGATATTTAAGGATAAAGGCAAACCAAGGGGTCTAAAAAATATGAGATTTACTTTATATAGAGAGAAATTAGAAATTCTCAAGAACTTCAATCTACCTAGGGGTGAATATCTCGTCCAACGCGAAATTCAAAGACGCCTTGAACACTGTCACTGGCAAGACTAAGCAGCAACTCAATCTGTGATTGACATCTTGTATAAAGCTAAGACTGCCCCTTGGGGATCTACTGTTAAATTATACCAGAGTATGGTTACTTCTGTAATTTTATATGCATTCCCTGTTTGGGGGTTGTCAGAGCGTGATGGGATTGAGACCATGCAGACATACTTTTTCAAAAAACTGCTAACGCTACCAAAAAGTAGGCCTGGCTGGGCTATACGCCTTGAGTTTGATCTCAGCCCGATTCAATTATTTGCAATGAAAAATCTGTGGAACTGGTATATTCACATACTGCAAGCTAGCGATACTTATTTACCTAAAATCTGCCTGAAACGTTTACTTGTTCTAGCCAATAGCCCCTCTGCCAAAAAAAAGTTTAACTGGCAAATACAATTCGAAGATTTTTTGCTTGAATGTAACTCCTCTGATTCATGGGGTAATATGGATCCATCTGTATGGCTAGCTTGTAGACACAGTGCGTTAAACAATTTCGAAGCCTTCTCGAGAAGGAAAGATTTCTCAAGATATCTTACCTCATCATCCAATCAAGTAACAATATTGAGAAACCCGAGTCAACGAATAGTAAACTATATGGTGAACAAGAATTTACTATGTGTTGAAAAAGTATTAGCTCAAGTGAGACTCTCAACGATCCACTGTTGTTTTGTTAGTCACATCTCAGGAATCGTAAAAATAAATTTGAATGGTCAATGTCATTGTTGCACAAGTGGAAAGAATGAAACGCTAAGTCACTTGATATTTGAATGCATTGCATTCTCTGAAGAACGCTTAAAATACCTTTCTCATATTTTCCAGGACTGCCTGAACCCAGACAATCCAAACTCCGATTTTTTTCGGGTTATTAAAACTCGTTTCTCTATTGTCAATCCTTTTATTATTTTATGAGAGGTATGTTAACGTTGAGACAGAGAATTTGGGATACGCAGGATGAGTATTGGGGAGTTGACTGATACAGGGCAAATTAATTATAGGGAGTATATGTATGTTAACTATAATCATGTAAATAATCGCAAAGAAAATAAAGAAAGACAACTCGAACCAATCGATTGCAATCTGAATGGAAGGAATGATTTTGTCTGAATGGAATTACCTCTGTAAGAATAAGCCTAGACTATTGGAGAAGCACAACTATAACTATGCCAAAATTTGTACTATATATACACTATTATTGTACCCCTCTGATGGGATCTTTGAATCTCTTGACTAAATTACTACTACTATATATTTTATATATTTTATATATCAAGTATATGAAAAGTTTTTTGTATGAGCACAAGCATTAAAATAGTGATCGATAGCAATGATGAATAATTACATCTTTTTCTCTTTTTGATCAAGTATAGAAAGTTCTTACATAAGTACAAGAATCGAAGTAATGATCAGAAAAATGATAATAGAGAATTACATTCCTTTTTCTCTTATAAAAACATATATGTATGATAAAAAATATGAATGAAAAATATGAAAAATAAATGGAAATACTGTTTTTCACTCATGATTTACTCCACTTTCGCCCCCCACTTCAGTCTCTCCAAACCTTGAAAGCTAGAACAGAAGAAAACAAACAGATCAATTAAAGATGATATTATTTGAGATGTAGAAAACAAAAAAGGAACTGTATTCCCCCCAATAATCCTTCTTACATTATAATATTGATAGAATGTGAATAATTACATGAATATTTATGAGTGATTAAATTAGATTACATTTGAATAGTAGAACTTCACCATATTTTATACATATTTTGAGGATTTCTACAAAAAGAAAACTATTGAAGAGGAAACTATTTTGAACTAGTGGTTTTTCAAAGCTAATGTGAGTGGAATAAGATTGAATTTTGATGGATTATTACCTGAAATTAATCAGAGTCATATGAAACCCACTCTCTGATTCTTATAAGCTCCAACCTCTCATCTCCAGTCTCTCGATCATAACTCCAAATAGCCTCTTTCATTTCTAGAATGTTAAAAAAAAGATTAATTTCACTCAAAAATTACGAAAATGATTTTATTTTTCCTTTTCTCAAATATTTTGAAAATATAGAGACAAAAGAAAATCAGTATAAAAAAAAAATACTCCCGAACGGAGTTTCGAACCCAGGTAGTAACGATCAACAAGCGGACGCGCTACCAGTGAGCTACCACAGCACTTGATATATAAAGGGATGATTCTATTGTTCTTACCTCGATAAAACATGTGATCTCTTTCCGCATTATGTCCCATCTCAAAATCATCTTCCTCCTCTTGATTTTCCTGTTCATCAAGTTGCATGGCGCCATCATCGCCGAGTGAACCGCCATCATGAACCTCATCCCCTGCTCCTTTCTCTGCACCCCTCTTCACATCTTCCTCCTCCTGCTGCACTTCAGGAATATACAGGATATCATTATCACCACCCCCACCACCACCTTCAGCAATATCCAGCACACCGTTGTCACCATCATTTTCAGGCAATCCCTCACCATGAATCTCTTCCGCCTCCTCTTGCTCCTCTTTCACCTCGGCAAGCTGTTCAACTCTTCCGATATTCTGTTCCAGTGCACCCTGCCCTCTATAAATCACCCCCTCCACCGCTAGTACCACCCCCTCCGTCAAGTCATCAAATTTTAATTCGTAAATGGAAACATTACCAGCCCTGTGCGTGAACAATTCCGCAGAGTCATCCCAATGCCTGTCCAGAGCCCTCTTTGTCAACTCAACCCTCTCTGGCTCCACATCAATGTCCATTGGTGCATCCAAGATCATGCACCAATATTCAAATTCTCCCTGCTTGACAATTCTGATGTGGATGTTGAGTGCGATGAAATAAATTTCATGGGTGAATTTCATCCAGTGACCTAACAGAATGCCTCTCAGCACCTTAGCAATCAGCTTAGCTCTAGGGGTCAAGGCCCAGCGGATTGGATACCTGACTTCCAAACACTTGCTGAAAGGTCTTTTCACCCCTTCACCATCAATGAAGTGCTTGCTTTTGATGAGTGCATAGCCTCTTCTTGTCCTCAGATTCTTCTTCTCCATTTTTTTTTCACCCACAAACTGATTTTTCGCTCACGTCAGAAAAACTCACGTCTTCGTCTGAAATCGCTGGACACACTGGATCAAGTTCGTTGGGATTGCGTTGCTTATATATAAGCTATCAATGTTTATACTTTTGTGAGTGAGGGAGACATCAATAGGGATAATATATCTATCCTTATCCAACTCATGGTGTCATATAGGATCGAGATCGTTCGCGAATGTTCGAGAGATTTCTTTCATCAGAATGAAAAAAAAATCATCGAAATCATCTCACTCTCCGTTTCTCTGTTTCTTAGGATCAAATGACAAGATAAGAATGGTGAGAAATGGGCAATGAAAGAATTAGAGAGAAGAGATTGAATTATCACACTTCATCTCTTCCGGTAGGAATCGAATGACTCGAATTTTAAAAAATTTTAGTTGTCAGAGAAATTTGGATCAATTTGAGGAATTCAATATATTGATAAATAAGAAGTTTTGATGGAATTATTAAACGCATTTCATTTATCATTATTCGAGAACTATTAAGAATGATTGAAAAATAGTTTCAATGAAAAATGTTCCTCTCATCAAACTACATATTTTTGTATTTATCTATTTTTCCTCTTTCTCAACTATTTGAAGAGCTATGAGTGATTGAAATGTGATGGAGAGTAGGAATAAGTAACCTAGGGTGGATTGTAACAGAGCGTTATCCACCTTTCCAGTTCAAACCGGAAACGGAGATTGAAACATGTATATCTTGAACAATAATTGAGATATGATGAAAAACATATAAGAAAATATGTTCTTCTCCCCAAACTGAACATTATTATTCTTGTGTAATTTTCTCCGATTCTCATTATTTGAGAAGATATTGAAATAAACAATCTGGGTGTATTTAGCTTCGAAGCGCGGTGGGAAGGGCAGAGGTGGTGGGGGTTATTGGTGATGAATCTCCACATCAAATTTTGGAGGCTTCTCCCTTTGAGAAATAATCAGGTAAAGAGAATAAGTCATACGATATTATAATTTCTATCTGGTGGAATAAATCGTTTTTCATTAGGGAAAATTAGAAAAATCAATATAATTATAAACAATCGTTACGGTAGGAACGACCGAAGTATACTACTCGCAAAGATATATTCATTCACGTCTTAACTGATTTGGCGTAGTGCATAACGCGTCGGCTTGGAGATTGTAGGTTCCCAAGTTCAAATCCCCCACTTTTTTTTTTCATTTTTTTTGTTTTTTTAAATTTTTTATTAATAAGAGTTATTGTTCAATGGGTGGCAAATGTGGGAATAAAGACAAAATAGTGTCTATACCGGTTACATTCACTCATTTTATTACCAGTATTTTGTATTTACATATAAAGAGTTACCTTTTTATTTTCGGAGACATCAATTCTCCTAATTGTTATTATGATTCAAATGTATTTGTTACAAACGGAACAGTTTTCAATCATAGGTGGTGGACCATCAATAATATCCTCTTCATTAGTTGACGTTGGATAATGCAAATAACAACGTTGACAGTCCTGGATTTCGCTCATCTTTTTCAATTGCTCTGACAGACCATCCCATAAATTATCAATATGTTGCCATGCAAATTTCACCAAAAAATTTTTCATGAAATGTAGGGAATCACATTGTCTCATCTGCATATCTTGTATGCATTCATAGAAATTGATGGATGGATCCAAAGTTGAAGAGAAGTACATCCTATACCAATCTTTCAACTTCTGGCAATTTTCTAAGGCACATGTGTAATTGTCAATGACGCTATGCTTATTATAAATCCAACATCTGGGAACGATTATGTCCTTCGCTTTCGAAGATCCGAAATCATTCAAGTTGATGATGAGCTTATCTGTATAAGACTCTAACCATTGTTTCTTCTGTAAACCATTTACAAAGATGATTTTGGCCTCTTCTGTGAGTAGTGTGATGTCGTCTTGAAGATTGTCATATGAGAAGTTACCTGATTCCCATGGAAAACCATGATAATTATGAGTAAGCCACCGATTTGTCTTCTTATATTTTGGAGGTAATTCATCCCATTCATAAAGGGGTTCGTAGTGGAGACAGGCTAACTCATTTTTCTCAACTACCTGAATCGCCAGTTCTTTTAGGATCAATTTATTGGTTGAGCACTGAAAGCCTTGCACATCCAAACAAAACATTTTCTCACTTTTCAACTAGCTATGGCGGTTAGATTTCAATTTTTGGACTGAATAAGAATCTACTAGAGTGCGCGAATTATATAGGGATCCCCACTCCAACTCTCAATTGATGATTCATCATGGAACAGTCCAGAACCATCGAGAATACTCGAGAATAATCGCGTATCATTTTTTATTCATGTCTCGATAGTGAGTACCCCCACTCCACGAGCTAATGAGCAATATGGATACCTCCACCCCTGGAACCGAACGATGGTGCCGCCCCCTACCTGAAATGAATCATCACACGCAAGTCTCGACAGGATTTATGTGATATCCCCACCCCCATATGACGTCATACTCCCCTCACCACGCGTGAGTCATCATTCCCCCTCGGGGTGACTCAGCGATGACGTCATCCCTTCACGAATATTCGATGACAGTGCTGCCATCTGGCGGTGGTGAGGGGTAGCTTGAGACAGAACCTGCTCTGTTTAACTACTGTTGTAGAGAGAGAAAGGTGAAAGCAATTAGAATCCATGATCTCGTACCTAGTAGATCCATAATGTCAGGATCGGACTCTGTCACATCAACAGAGTCTTCATCCACGATGGGCTCAATCGGGGTTTGTTCTTGATTGGTAGGAGAACTCTCGAGATGTTGTTGTACATTAGGAGTATTATCTGATTGGTTGCCGGTTGGACTTCTCGAAGACGGACCCTGTACTCCAGACGTTCCATCCCCCTCGAAACTTCGTGGAGATGTCTCAGGCGTGATGGAATTGCCCACTGGTTGTATATATGACCCAATAGGTGTGCAGTTCTGAGCCAGTACAGAATTTGGTGCAGACAAGTTGTCATTTGGAACCGCTGACACAGGAGAATACCCAATAAGACAATCGGATAGTGACCCATTGTCGGTCATACCACTGGAACTCGGAAGTGAAATACATGCGCCCAATTGATCATCAGTCGGTAGAAACATCCTCTGATTCCCCAGAGCTTGTGCGTTGGAAGTGATGAAAAAAGGAATTCCTGATGGTGTCAAATTACCTATTCAACATAAGATTTCAATGAAGAATCTTGATGAATTAATAGTGACAACGTGAAAATCGAGGATATGTAAAGAGTATCATACGTACGTGCATTCAATTTCTTGCCCAAGTCGGGGGAAATCATCAAATAACGAGGGGCAACATTCTCTTTATTGCTATCTCCGAGCTTCTGCCGTTTTATGGGAGGCTGATCTACAGTGGGACTATAAAAGGGTAAATGTGCTGATTTTTTTTCTGGTAGTTCTTACCAATTCTACCTATTGGAGCGGACTTGAAATTCTTCGGTGGTAGGTGAAATGATGACTTGTCTTTTTTATTCGATGCCATTGTTTCTGGATATCTGGGAAAGAGAATTAACTTAACGAAATATTATGAGGTGTTGTGTTATATTCAATAATTACAATAGAGGATAGGTACCACATAACCAGTGTCAATCGAACTTATAACAAACCCTTTCCCAGAATCGTCACTAATAGGGATTTCTAAGCATTCTGATGACAATAGTTCTATCTTGTATATACTCAAAGCTTCAGAGTCACATGGATAATCATCAATTCCTTTAGTGATGATCAATTTGTATCCAAGAATGACAGGAGATGAGCTCCGAAAACAAATAGTCTTAATGAAAACAAAGTCACTGTTATTCAATAAGCAACAATTGTTAGGAGTTTTATCGCTTAGTGAAAAATCAGTAAACTCAATTGTAGAATGTGGATTTGAGAGACCTGCACTGAGTTTTTCATTTTTTGGATGTTTCAGGGGTGGCTGTTGGTTTTTTGACTTCAAAACGCATTTTTCAGTTTTCATCTTCTCGGTAATACGTTTCATAACTTGTGGTAGGGGAAGATATCCGGTTTTCAATGATAATTTTATGGAATGTAAATAGTTTTCAAATAGGAAGACGCTGGAACTGTCGAGAGGTCCATAAAGTTCGACATAATGGGCGAAATGTATGAGATTGTGAACGTTAAATGCAAGGTGCAAATCACCATACAAAGTTCTCATTGTATCAACAAAATACACTAAAAGTTGATGAGCATAGGTATTATTATTAATACTCAAAGCATTGAAGTGAATCAGATGAGGTTAGGGAAGACAGTATTGGAGGAAAACTGGACGGAGATATAGTGAGAATAAGCGAAACTCCATAGCTTTCCACTGGTCAATCTCAGAAAAGCTCCTAGGCTTACCAGCGAATTCAAGAGGAACAGTATTTTTCAAGGCACAATATGCTGTATTAACAGTATCAAATGAATTCCCTGACATTGTCCATCTTTTAATCCAAATTTCAAGCGGCCTCTTTGTTACACCCAAACACACTTGGTGCATGAAGTCCAGGGGGAACTGCTCTGTCATGTTTATACCAATATCTTCTAAAGGAGATCTGCAATTTTTATATTTTTCCGGCACATCCAGTCGAAAATTCGAATCGGTTCTGGCTGGAGCATCGAGTTCGAGGAAAACAGGTCGGTCCAAAATCATGTTTGCATTTTGTACACAGTTTGCACATCGGTTGTTATGAGGTGGGAATGCACGACAAAAATTCATAGCCGGTGCATCGGCCAAAATGGCTTTAATTTCAACAGTGAAATGTGAATTATTCACAACGAAATCCTGATGATGCAATCGCGTATATTCATTGATGAAATCTGGAAAAAACTCCGAAATATTCGATGGCTTACCATGCCCATGATATAAGGCGATAACAAATGGTCGCATTGATTGTGTGTCAGTAAGTTTACCTAAAATTGGCCAAAATTCACTTTTTGAGTTTTCCGATACATTCAATCCGTCAACATTAATGTATAAAAATAATTTACTAGGTAATAACGCAGGGTCAACGTGCGAACATAAATCGAGCAATCCTTTTTGAATTCCATAGTAACAAAATGAACCTTCACTCGAAGTTTGACAATCGATTTTTCTCGGACTCTTTAGTAAAGTTCTAGCAGTTAGAGGTCTGTCTCGGCAACCATAAATCGTAGGACCATGTAAAAGTGCATCGCTAGCCTGATGGGTAATTTCATATTTCACATGCCACTCTTGTAAAAATGGAGCAAGATGAAACTGTTCGTCTTTCTCAGACGAATTTTTACGATCACTATCTTCTCCATCAGTCCAAAAATAATCATCATTCTCCATTTCATTAATTACCGCATGCAATCGATTCCGAAGATTCATTAAATTATTATTTACAGCTGATATACACGAATCTGCGTCACGAGTTTCAGGATTCTAAGGTTCGTTCCCAGGCAATAGTGGAAAATTTCCAGAAGTCTCCTCACCATTGTCATTTGATGACGAAAGAATTTTCCCAACAATTTTCTCAAAATCATCGTTGTTGGGTGTCAAAAAATCTGCAGTTGTCTCCTGGGAATGATCAATAGCATTTTGATGATTTCGGGAATTGGATGTGGATATTTGACTACACCGCAGTACACTTGTAACTCTATCTCGTGGGTGGGTTATTAATTCGATATCAATCTCAGTCATTTTTCTAATGCATTGCAGTTGTTGCTGTCCAGACACTTCATTAAATTTTTTCATTTTACGCAAATTCAACATACCAATAAGACAAAAAACGAACAGAATTCCACTAAAAAATA
Source organism: Diachasma alloeum (assembly GCF_001412515.2). Taxonomy (NCBI): domain Eukaryota; kingdom Metazoa; phylum Arthropoda; class Insecta; order Hymenoptera; family Braconidae; genus Diachasma; species Diachasma alloeum. The sequence goes on from NW_021681307.1 coordinate 88,813, forward strand.
AAATTATAGCCGAAAAAAAATTAATGTCCATTATTTGAGATTTATGGAAATTGCGTTAAACCACAACAATAAGTACAGACCTCTTAATCCTTCATTTCGATGTATTGAAGATGTTCTTTGAAGGGGTTTTTCCGTTATGCACACAGAGTACGATGTTACGCCGGCAACGTTCACTTTACGAAATGATACGCAAAATACCGGGGGTTTCTCGAAGTTGTGAGGGATTTATCCGGCGATTGACAACTCCTGAATATCTGAAAAAAGATGCCTATGGGATGACCTCAAATGGAAACCTCCAGGGCACTCAAAAAAAGATATCTTTAGGACAATAAACAAAAAGGTAACTTTCGACAACGAAAATAGAACATCTATGTTGCATGTCAAATCGTCATTCATAAGTTGCCTTCTGGCTTATCCGAATGCCGGCAAAATAATGCCATCTGTCGGATGCCGTTGGGACAAGCTGTGCTACTTGGGCTGCTTCATTCACTGCCACATTTGAAAGGCGCACGTAGCGGTAGGCACCAACATGGCAACAGCGCGTTCGTTTACTCCAGCGGCGCTGCGCTAACCGTGCGATGAACGAAGGCTGGCGGCCGAGTACGAGTGATCGAGGGTTAATAGAAATATTTACCTAGCGAATTGGTTAGAAAATTCTATTGGATATCTATTGAACTCTCAATTAGTGTTTGGCCGATTCTATTGAGATGTTCAATAAAAAATATTCAATAGAAAAAGTCAATAGAATTCCATTTGTTTTCTATTTAACTTATTCTTTTGGGATATTTTCTATAGAATTTCCTCTTCTCAAATTTTCTAACTTTTTTTGTTTGATTTTCTTGATGGGAACAAAAGGAAAATAGACTGAAAAAAAATTTGCAAAATTTGAGCCAAGGACATTCTATAGAGAATATCCGAAGAGAATATGTTACATAGAAAAATCGAATTCCACTGACTGTTTCTATTGAATATATTCTATTGAGCATTTTACTAGAATCGGCCAAAAACTAGTAGAAAATTCACAATAGAAATTCCTAACAAATTCGCTACGTTCTTCTACTAAAATTTTTCATACGCGGTTCTTGAAAATTCTTAGGTTTTCGAGAAAATTCCAAGAAAATTATCCGGATTTCGAGAAAATTATAGGAATGACTCTGGCGAACCAAGTTGATAGTTGGGCTTTCAATAATTTCCAGTGTTTCAGAGAAAATTGAGAGTTAGTTGAGGATTGGAGCAACGAGGACTACAATGCATTTTATGCTAGCCCCTCTCAATATTATCAACTTTTTTGAAAATTGTGAATTGGATTTGTAATTTTTGTTGATCTCTCCATTTCCAATCACCTTTTTCGGAATTGAAAATTAATCCCAGGACAATTTTAAACCTTGATTAAACCCTGATTAAGCCGCGATTAAATTCTCATTAAACCTCGATAAAATGCTTCTTAGGCTATAATTTCAAAGCAAATGAGGCGATCACCGCTATCTTCTAACTCGACAGAGGAAACAGCCAAAAGAATATTTTAAGCCATAATTGAAAATATTTCGGCGATTATTTTTTGAATGATCATCGAAAAACTAAATTTGAAAAAAAATCAGAAATTATTCGAACTCCTAAGACCAAAATTACTCATCCTGGTACAAAAAATAAAAATTTCAAATTTGAAGAATACATCAGGGCTTCTTTTCGGAAGCAAAAAATCCAACTCTCGACTTTCACAAAAATTTTCAAGTAGATTGAGAGAGAATTAAGAATAAAAAATCCTATTTTCATGACCAAAAAAGTTCAATTTTCAATTTCCAAAGAAGGTGAGAGTAGATTGTGAGACAATTGAAAATAAAAAATATTGAGTCGATTGAAAGATAATAGAGAATAAAAAATGCAACTGTCAACTATAAAAAAAATAGAGAATCGATTCAGAGATAGTTGAGAATCAAAATTCCAAAATCAAATTTTCAATTCTGAAAAAAGTCGATTGAAATTGAAGAAGTCACTAAAAATAATCCAATTGTCTGTTTTAACCCGTCACTAGGCGCGCTATGAGCGATTTCCTCACAAAAATTTTCACTCCATAGGAAATATACCCTACAAGCACCAATCTTTTGCTGAATTTTTTTTATATGCCTCAAGTAGCTCTGCTATTTGACTCTCGTGGTGATAAAAGTCGTCTATTTGTCAGGGTTGAGTAGAAAAATAATATTTTCTTCGACACAGTCAAAATTTTCCACGTGTTACGTATACGGCGCTCGTGCCGCAGAACGCCGAATAGCACCGTCTATGGCGATATTTGGCTCTATTATTACGAGAAGCCGATGAGCGATTCCCTCATCGCGCGTCTCAAGAACGGTGGTGGAACCGCGCGCCTACTGACCTGTTAAAAAAAGTCGCTAGTAAAGAGATCGGTTTGCATAAAATGTATTTTTGTCCTCGTCACTCCGACTCTCAACTGACTCTCAATTTCCTCTCAAACGCAGGAAATTATGGAGAGTCCAACTATCAACTTGGTCCACCAAGGATATCCCTATAATTTTCTCTAAAAGCGGAGAATTTTCCTAGAATTTTTTAGAACGTTTTCGAACACGTTAAAATTTCCTCGATTTTTTTTTGAAAATTCGAGATATTGTTACAGGGGAGGGTGGGGCAAGATGGACACCAGATTTAAATAACGAGTTGAATTTGATCAAATCTACTCTTCTGACTTCATTTGAAGGTCATAAAAACCAACACATTCTCATAAGACTGCGTCATAAGAAAAAAAAACAGGGTAAAATGGACACCTCGATTTCTTCCTCAATTTTGTATGTTTCAAAAATTTTATTCAATTTCTGAAACGCTAGTCATGATTGCGATTTTCAAATTGAAAAAAATACTTATTTTTGATGTTCGTCGTGGGGGTGGTAAACCAGGATTTTCCTTGCTTATTTATCCTCCTCTCCGCCTATTGTTTTATGGTGATTTCCTCTGTGAGTAGAAAAGTAGCCATCTTACAAATTTTGCAAATGAACAAAAGGTCAGATGAGTAGGGCGTGCAATTGATCATTGGAAAAAAATTAATAATTTCAAAGTTATTTCAAGAGTAAAACAGGAAATTCAAAGCTACTGTATATTTCAAACTTCAATGTAAAATTTAATAGAATCAAAGTTTGTTTGTTAATAACTTTCCCAACTCCAATTGTTGGAAAATATCCTTTGAAAATTTTCTTCATTTTTGAATAGGACCAAATTTTTCGGATGTCTATTTTACCCCACTCTTGCATAATTTCTCAGTTGTGGACTTTGCCAAGAAGCAATTTTTAAATATCAATTATTGAAAATGTTTTGAGTGTTCATTTTAGTTCCGTCCATACAGATTTAGTAGGTGTCCATAATGCCCAATGAAACGATTTTCAAAATTTTGAAAAAAAAAAAAAATTCGCAAATTTTTGAGTGTCCATTTTACTCCTGTAGTCCATATTACCCCACCCCCCTCTAATTTTTTCAAAAACCGGACAATTTTCCTAGAATTTTCTCGAAAACCTAACAATTATCCAGAACTGTTTCGAAAACCCAAGCTTTTTCTGGAATTTTCTAGAAAACTGAAGAATTTCTTTGAATTTTCCAGAGAATAGGAAAATTTCCTCGAAAACCTAAAAAATTTTTCGAACGTGCTCGGACACCCTGGAATTTCCTCGAATTTTGTTTGAAATCTCAATAAATATCCTTATAATTTTTTCGAAAACAGGAGAATTTTCCGGAATTTTCTCAAAAACCGGAGAATTCTCTCGAAAATCGGAAATATTTCTCGAAAATTTCATAGGAAATATGAGAAGAGAGAAAAAAAAAAAATTCTAAGAGAATTAGAATTTAGAGAGAAAAAATTTCCGCTTCACCCAGCCGGGAATCGAACCCGGGTCTCCCAGATACGCGCCGGGCACTCTTACCGACTAAGCTACCGGGAACCACAGAAATTCACTCTCAAATTCACC
>NW_021681307.1:92860-105155 GCF_001412515.2 Diachasma alloeum
AGAACTGTCTCGAAAACCCAAGCTTTTTCTGGAATTTTCTAGAAAACTGAAGAATTTCTTTGAATTTTCCAGAGAATAGGAAAATTTCCTCGAAAACCTAAAAAATTTTTCGAACGTGCTCGGACACCCTGGAATTTCCTCGAATTTTGTTTGAAATCTCAATAAATATCCTTATAATTTTTTCGAAAACAGGAGAATTTTCCGGAATTTTCTCAAAAACCGGAGAATTCTCTCGAAAATCGGAAATATTTCTCGAAAATTTCNATTCTAAGAGAATTAGAAAAAAAAAAAAAATTCTAAGAGAATTAGAATTTAGAGAGAAAAAATTTCCGCTTCACCCAGCCGGGAATCGAACCCGGGTCTCCCAGATACGCGCCGGGCACTCTTACCGACTAAGCTACCGGGAACCACAGAAATTCACTCTCGAACCGGAAAAAATAAACACGAATAGAATAAGAAACAAAAACTGCGGGGCCCCTTCCAAACCCCACTTTTATATGTCACCCTGCTTTCCTGCCATTCCCGCAGTTTCCGACATAGCTACGGTCTGTCGCGTAGACCCCTAGTTGCGACGTAGGGTCCCTATGAGGGCCATATTTCTCACTAAATTACACCGCTAAGATGCTAATTCTTTTTAAATGAATTTTATAATTTTTTATTCATGTTAGTTGAAACATTCTCACGAGATAAAATTTGAGAAGAAACAGACTTTTAGGGAGTACGTTGGAAACTCGTATCAACAGGAAATGAGTAATAAAACTGGAAATTCTTCACCGTAGTTGGAACCACCCGAAGATAAAACCCTTTTGTTTTGTTTTTTTCTCATAGAGTTTTCAAGTGCAATTTGAACTCAGTTTCGAACTGTAAAAGTCGTAAAACCTTTTCCCGGAGACAGTTTATTTTTCCCCGAGAGAAACTCAAGTATTTCCTCTCTCTCACTCCGCACCACATGTGAGGCCCATTGTTCGGGTCACGTACACTTGAGATTTCGGGGCTGGGCCAGCGCGATCGACTGTGGGGGTGTAAGATCAATCCCATCAACCGAATTCAAGGTCACGATTGGTTCCCTACTCTTTCCTGTGGGACGAGTTTTCACGCTAGCGAGACTTAGAGTAATTTTAACAGTAAATGTAAGAACAGATCCACTACTTATGTGGAATAGAGAAGTTGAAGAGCGATTACCAGTTCAATTATTATATTCAAAGTTAAAAGTTCACAAATTGTTGTCTTGTAAAATTAATAACAAGTCTATTTTGATTAAACCAAATATTGTGTGCCAGTATAAACTCAGTGTTGTCTGCAATTATTTCAAAAATTCCCGCACTTGTGCAGCAGAGTGCTTTAGCACTCCACGGGCAACGGGCCTGCCATCTGAACGAGCAAACCACCAGCTTGGGACGTAAAATTTTGGTGACAACGGTGGGATTATTCAAAATAAAAACAATAAATTTGAAAAATGATAGTGCCGGGTCACAAGTGTGTGGTTCTTAACAAACTGAAAAGTGTAAATTCCCGGTGAAAATTTAAAACAAACTGATAAGTGCAAAGTTTTCGAGAATTATTTTAAATGAACTGGGAAGTGAAAAGTTTTGAATGTAAAATAAAAACTTTGTGCTCATTTCGGACTGATGGATACACTAAAAATTCATCAAAATCCGGGTGAATCTGTGCACCTCTCTATCCCAAGTTTTTTGAGTACGGTTTTCCCTATTGGATCGTAGGACAAATGTCAGAGAGGATGATTTCAATGACCGTACATTGTCATTGCCATTGTTATCACACGCGCTAAAAGAAATTAACGAAATAAAAATCAGTCACATCGCTCAAGGAAAATAAATAAATCAATCAACATTGTTCGAGACAAGGATAATTGTCATTGACGAGGGGAGACTGCGGCCACGAGGTCATCGACCAGGGTGAGACTGGTGCCTTCCACGAGGACATCGACCGGGGGAGACTGCAGTCATCGACGCAGAGCCGACGGGACTGGGCCGCTGGGGCCTTATGCGGTTTAGTGAAGTTGGAGATGCCATTTCATAAAGACAATCAGTGTGGATTGGACAAATAATTGGATAAGAGTCTACGAAACGTGAGTCATTTTAATTCCAATAAAAATGTTGCGCAGAAATTTCGATGTATAGCCGAGTGGTAGCGGATTATTTCAAGTAGAGCCAGTGCATTTCGAACCCCCTCAGGCTCAACAACCTCAACAGGTTGAGCGTTTCTTCAGGCAAATCAAGGACACTCTCCAATTGCCGCGCCCCGCAAATTCTAAAAACAATTCTTCTCGGAATGATTCTCCAATCATTTCGCTCCCTCTTTCACCGCGCAGTAATTCTCCAGTAATTTCTCATCCCCCAAGTGACGCTTCATTTGTTAATATTGTTGAAATGGAGACAAATTCTAATAGCTCCCGTGGATCAGTTTCAAACCTTTCTTCCCATGGGACTGCTCCCAACCATCTATCACGAGATTCAACTCCTCAGGAAACGTCGTATTTACCATCAAAATTGGCTTTCGATATTATTCCTCGTTTTGACGGAAAACCCGTAGAACTAACAAATTTCCTCCAACAACGCAAAATCGGAAATTCACGTGTTAAACCCGCAGATCGTGTAAATTTGCTACCATTAATTTGTAGTAAAATCACGGGGCATGCCAAACAACTCCTCACGAGTCGTAAAACACCGGAGACATTGCAGGAATTATTCACATTACGGAAAGACGCATTTATTAAATATTTGGGTATCGATCGTATCACAGACAAATTGCGCAGATTAGTTCAAAATGAGAATGAATCAATCGAATTATTTGGAGCTCGCGTATTGGAAGTTTTAATTCGTGGTCTTGAGGCAGCCAGGGAAAAATCAGATGAATCACAAGTTACCGGTATCAATACTCTTCTCAATAAGTCAGCCATAATATGTTTCACGCGAGGTTTGCAAAATGAATTGTTGAGCGTGATGTTGTCAAAAGAAAAACCAATTTCATTGCAAGACACGATTGACACGGCCACTAGAATTGAACTAGAGAAAGCTGAACGTTCGCGACACTTCCAAGCTTCTTCAAAATCGCATGTATCTTCTTCTAAAATTTTCAACGCTGAAATAAAATCGGGAAATGATAACGAACGAGCCCCCAGACGCGATTCTTATCGTAAGCCAGGACGAGAGCACGAGCGTGGGCGCGAGCGTGAGCAAAGACGCGACGGGCGAGGTTATCGCGATAATCGAGAAGAGAACCTGGAACGCGAACGACGATACCAATCGGATCGAAAATTCGACAGTCGTTATCAAAATCATCGCGAAAATCGTGGAAATTACTCGCACAATCGATTCCAGAATCAGAAAAGGGGAGAAACTTGTGGGACTCGTGACAATAATTCAAAGTATTTAAAATCGAAGGGCGCTCCGTTGACAGGAACCGGACGGGGCGAAATACTAATTACTCGAGCAGAACCCATTGATTCTGCTATAATGTCGATGGAGGTAGCATCGGAAAACTCCCAGTAATTCCTCTAAAAGACATCAAATTGATAAAAAACGACTCTCAATTTTTAATCGACACTGGGTCTCAACTAAACTTGATTAAAAAGCGCGCATTAAATTCAAGCGTAATTATTAATGATAAAATTAAATGTTGGGTCACTGGGATTGGATCAGGAATGTTGCGTACCCTCGGTGAAGTTATTATTCCTGTAGGGAATATTAACATAAATTTTCAAGTCGTCACTCATACATTTCCACTCAAACCAGATGGAATCCTCGACATTACATTCCTCGCGAAACAGGAGGCTGTGTTATATTTTAAAAATGAACTCCCGAGTAGTTTACGTCTGGGCGAGAAAGAATTTCTATTCAATACGAATATTTCATTGGAACTAGCCCCTCGGACCAAGACATTGATTAATCTCCCCATCAAAAATCCAGACAGGGAGTCAGGGTATATTCGTCGTATAAATACTGGACCCGGAGTATTTTTAGGTGAAGTTTTGGGGAAACAGAAAAATGGAATGGCAAAAGTCTTCGCCATAAATTCCACTACTAGCCATGTGACACTCACTCTCTCCCCTGTAGAATTGGAGGACTTCGACAATGTCCCATCCACTCGACAAAAAGCTTGGGTGAACGACCCCTTCAAGACGAATTCAAAAGAAGTAGCCCAAAGGATTATTCAATTGACCCAATTATTGCGACTATCACATTTAAATGATGCTGAGCAGACGAGTATCCTCGACATAATCTGCAGATTCCCGTATCAAGTTTATCTCCCCGGCGATAAATTAGGGTCCACAACAGCCGCTAAACACACGTTGTTTACAACTGACGAAATCCCCGTTAACACTAACCAATATCGTTTTCCACCCATTCATCGGGAAGAAATAAGGAAACAGGTCGAAAGTCTTCTGGAGAATGGCACAATTCAGCCATCCACAGCCCCATATAATTCACCCCTTTAGATCGTTCCTAAAAAAGCCGATGCTTCTAAAAAACCTCGCTGGAGAATGGTCATTGACTATCGGGCACTCAATGAAAAAACTATTAGTGATGCCTATCCTCTCCCCAATATCACAGATATATTAGACCAACTCGGGGGTGCAAAATATTTTAGCACGTTGGATTTAGTTTCGGGATTCCACCAAATCCCCATGGACGAACAATCAAAGCATAAAACTGCTTTCTCGACTCCTTTCGGTTTTTTCGAATTCAATAAAATGCCGTTTGGGTTAAAAAATGACCCAGCAACCTTCCAACGACTGATGGACATGGTTTTATCAGGATTACAGGGTGTTGAACTCTTCGTTTATATGAACGACATTGTCATCTATGCCAGTTCTATCGAAGAGTACTCTCAACAATTGAAAAAATTATTAGCGCGATGACGAGATGCAGGGTTAACTCTTCAACCCGATAAGTGTCATTTTCTCCGTTGCGAATTAATTTATTTGGGTCACAAAATCACGGACAAGGGTGTTTTACCCGACCCAGAAAAAATCAAAGCTGTGAAGAATTTTCCCGTGCTCAGAACGCGAAAAAATGTCCAACAATTCCTCGGACTAATAGGGTATTACCGTCGTTTCATCAAGGATATGGCGAAAATCGCTAAGCCATTGACTCGCCTGTTGAAGAAGGAAGCTTTCAATTGGAACGATTCCGCGCAGAAGGCTTTCGAGGAATTATGCGATATTCTTTGTTCGGAACCTCTGTTGCAGTTTCCAAAATTCTCTGAGCCCTTCCTCGTGACTACTGACGCTTCGAATTACGCGATAGGTGCAGTATTGAGCCAGGGATCTATTGGTAAAGATCTCCCCATCGCTTATGCTTCCTGAACTTTAAAAGACACAGAAGTCAATTACTCCACTACCGAAAAGGAGCTCACAGCTATTTTATTCGGAGTCGAACATTTCCGGCCTTATTTATACAGTCATCCATTTACGCTAGTTACTGATCATCGTTCCCTGATTTGGGTTCATAACGCCAAGGATCCCACTTCTAAATTGATGCGTTGGCGTATTCGTTTGAATGAATACGATTACAACATCGTCTACAAACCCGGAAAAATCAATTCTAAAGCTGATGCACTCTCTCGCAACCCCATTGACCTACACAATGACCTTCTACCTGAATCCTACGTATACCTGAATGAAGAGATCGACACCACCCTACATCCCGGAGATTTGAAAGAAATACTCGACTGCGCAGACGAGGAATTGCTTTCAAATTTCAGTGAGGATTGGGATGAAGAAGAGAATCAAGAATTTTATGATAATGAAGAGTTGATAGGGGCTGTATTCCTGCCGCGCGGGATCATAGTGCCTGAAGCTGATGAGGTCGACTTCGAGTCATTCCAATTAAATACATTAAATAACTCAACATCCAGAATTGACATTGATGACACCGATAGTGACGAATATTTGAATTATTATTTGAATTCCTCATCTCGATCACCTCCAAACTGCTTTCAAATCTCTGAAACAATTGATGGACTCTCAAAATGTGAAGAAGTTCAGTATCGCTGCTAATGATCCAGAACTAAATTCTTTTGACTGGTCGGAAATAGGAACCCTTCTACAAAATACCTTCAATCATTCTGATTATGTAAGTACTGTTTGTACCGGTGAGGTAGAAATGCCCCCAGCAGCTGATAGAGGAAAAATCATCAAGGAATTTCAGGAAGCAGTCGCGGGAGGACATCAAGGTGTTCGGAAACTTTATGATCGAATTAGAGAGAATTTTTATTGGTTTGTATGGGCCAACAAATCGCCGATTTTGTCCGTAGTTGTGACAGTTGTCAGAGGAATAAAATCCTCAAGCAGGGAACTAAGCAGCCTATGGGAATTACCGATACTCCTAAACGCGCTTTTGATAAAATCCAGATTGATATCGTTGGACCCCTGCCCAAGACCACCAGTAATAATCGATATTTATTGACAATCCAGGATAATTTGACAAAATATTCTGACGCGATTCCTCTTGAAACTAGATTCGATAACTGTTGCTCTCGATCTCGCTGAGCAATTTATCAGTCGTTTTGGATGTCCAAGGGTAATTCATACCGATCAAAGTAGCAATTTCGTGAGTCAAATAATGAATAATTTCTGTAAGATTTTCAGAATACAGAGAATTACTTCCACAGCATTTCATCCAGATCTCTTGGTTCACTTAAAAGAGCTCATCGAGTTTTTGTTGAATATCTCAAACATTATAGTAAAAAAACAGATTGGAACGATTGGATTCGGTTCGGGATGTTTTCGTACAACAATTCTGTCCATGAAGGTACAGGGTTCACCCCTCATGAGCTTGTATTCGGCGTGAAACCCACTATACCCTCAGAATTCATGAAAGAAAAATTTCCTCGTACTTATGTCCAATGCCTCGACGACCTTTTCACGAAAATAACTACCACTCAGGCTACGGCGGCGACTAATTTGGAAAAAGCTAAAGAAAAGAGCAAAATCTATTACGAAAAAAATAAAAATCCACAAGAATTTCGCGAATGAGATCAGGTGTACTTACGTAAAGAACCAAAGACATCTAAATTTGATTTTAATTGGGGAGGACCATAGGAGATAATTCGTATGCATGGCAATTTAAATGCTGAAATTGCGCTAGATAAAGTTAAGAGGAAAATAGTTCATACTAATACGTTAAAATTAGCCCACATTAGACCCGATGACTGAGATTTAATTAATCGGATAAGAACAGGAAATTTATGTTTTCATTTCTTTATATACATGTTTATGTTTGCGATATATTTATGTTTGTATAAAATGATAGGAGTTATTGTACTATAGCTGAAGTGTATATATATGTTTATAAGATTTATACGTACGTGATGATAAAAAGCTGTTTATCAAACATCTTTTTAAATAAGGGGGAAGCTGTCGCGTAGACCCGTAGTTGCGACGTAGGGTCCCTATGACGGCCATATTTCTCACTAAATTACACCGCTAAGATTCAAATTTTTTAAAATGAATTTTATAATTTTTTATTCATGTTAGTCGAAATATTCTTACGAGATAAAATTTGAGAAGAAACAGACTTTTAGAAAGTACGTTGGAAACTCGTGTCAACAGGAAATGAGTAATAAAACTGGAAATTCTTCACCGTAGTTCGGACCACCTGAAGATAAATCCCTCTTGTTTTGTTTTTTTCTTATAGAGTTTTCAAGTGCAATTTGAACTCAGTTTCGAACCGTAAAAGTCGTAAAACCTTTTCCCGAAGACAGTTTATAAAAATAATATTTTCCCCGAGAGAAACTCAAGTATTTCCTCTCTCTCACTCCGCACCACATGTCAGGCCCATTGTTCAGGTCACGTACACTTGAGATTTCGGGGCTGGACCATCGCGATCGACTGTGGGGGTGTAAGACGAACCCTATCGACCGAATTGAGGGTCACGATTGGTTCCCTACTTTTTCCTGTGGGATGAGTTTCCACGCTAGCGAAACTTAGAGTAATTTTAAGAGTAAATGTAAGAGCAGATCCACTACCTACGTGGAAAGGAGAAGTTGAAGAGCGATTACCAGTTCAATTATTATATTCAAAGTTAAAAGTTCACAAGTTGTTGTCTTGTAAAATAAATAACAAGTCTATTTTGATTAAACCAAATATTGTGTGCCAGTATAAACTCAGTGCTGTTGTCTGCAATTATTTCATAAATTCCCGCACTTGTCGAGCAGAGTGCTTTAGCACTCCACGGGCAACGGGCCTGCCATCTGAACGAGCAAACCACCAGCTTGGGATGTAACAGGTCGGGATAAAGCTTCCTGCTTTGACCGCATCCGTGAGGGTTTTAGATATACAGGGTGTCCCGTAACCGATCACTTTCCTCGGAAGGTATTGTAGAGGATGAAATTTGGGATCGAAAGTTCCCCTTCGGTTTTTCGATCAGACCATTTTTTTTGTTTTTCATTTTTTAACTTTGTCTGACTTTTTATTTTTAAACATTCTGTTACTTTTTATTCCAGAGCCGAAAAATATTTTTCTAAAGGGTTCATATATTTTGGAAAAAAAACGCGTTTTTTTATGTAGTACATCGGTACGTAGCCACCACACCCCTTCCAGCCCATTAGCACCGCGAATTAATTTGCAAAAAGATAAAATCAGCAAACCGAAGAATTTTCTTTCCTTTATTTTTGGGTTTTTCTCACGACTACGATTAGGTCTATTAATTGGGGTCCCTCGCAACCGCAATCATTTTCGATGAAGAAAGGGAATTATGCAATAAATTATTATTTTCTTTAGTTTTTCGTCAGGAAATCCTTTTCATGTGATTTATTAAGCCTCTCCCCCATCTATCATTTTCAGAATCATTTTCGAAAACACAAATGGTAAAAACGCAACCCGAATTTTTATTTTTTCTTCGGCTTTTGGAAATGATTTTGGAAGCGTGGGGATAAAACAGGGAGTTTGTGAGTTGATGGGAGGATGGATGGATAACGCTTCTGATTACCCACATGGAAAAAAATTAAAAATAAAGAAAAAATAAATAATTTTAATGTTAATTTCCTTTTTGGCTTTTGGGAATGATTTTGGAAGCGCAGCGATAAAGATGGGGAGTTGGTGAGTTGATGGGAGGATCGATCGATAACGTGTCTGATTACCGACATGAAAAAAAAAAGAAAAACAAAGAAAAAACAAGCAGGGGTTCGAGCCTATCCGGCAGAAGGCATGCGACCATTACTTTTTGTCTTATTAATCTTTTTCTTTCTTACATTTCTACCAATTTCATTGGTAGTAAGCTTCCGAATGGATCCGCATCAATTTCCTATTCCTAAGACAGGCATACATACAAAACGACATTCATTCCGTTTTTACGAAACCATCATACCTTTGCCTTTAATGACACTGCGTAATCTGTCATAGGTATTGGTTTATTGTGGTATTTTATTCACCCCTATCATAATTTTCGAACGACATTGATGAATAACTCATTATTTGAAAGTCGTAAACCGTCGAAATAAAATTCTATCTAAAATGAATTTATACAAAAAATTGAATATCTCCAAAACCACTCGACCGATTGCGCCCATACAAAATAACATCCTTCAGTATCGTAAGAGCTATAAGTATACCAAATTTCAACTTGTTATCCGCATTTTTTCTCAAGTTATCGGGTCTTCAAATCTAAAAAAATAAGATATCCATAATGTCATAGAGAAAGAACTGTCCTATGATTCAAAATGCATGCCATCATCCAATTTTTGAAATAATGCAACCATATTATCCAACCCCTAGTCCACGGAATAGACATCTATACTCTGTAGGGTGTTCAGGAGAGGATATTTAACCTTTTGATAAAACGGATTTATACAAAAAATTAATATTTTTCAAACTACTTGGCTGATTGCGCCCATTCAAAATAAGGACCCTTAATATTATGAGAGATATAATCATACCAAATTTCAACTTGCTATCTTATTTTTGTCTCAAGTTATTGTGCGCAAAATAATGGAAAACAAGACGAATATTAAAAAAAAAAGTCAAAGCGGTTGCGTCGTTTTAAAGTTATTGCATATGATAGATTTTCAGAAAAAGTCGAATATCTCCGGAACTACTGTGGCGATTGAGCCCATCTTCAATACTAACCGTTGTTATCATGAGAGGAAGATTCTCTCCAAATTTTGAGTTGATATCTCCATTTTTACGAGGGCTAGAGCGCGTACATGGATTTTAATGAAAAAACAGAAAAGCGGAAATATCTCGAAAACTTTGTAGGGATGGATATACAGGGTGTTTCAGAAGTACATGTACTGTGACGTATTTCTTACCTCTGCGGTAGATAATAGATACGCAGCCCTCAGCGACCCAAACGACAAACCAAAGGTTGGGCGCCAGAACGTATGAAACGTTCACCAAAATCGAAGACGAAAAAAACAAACAACGATGAGAGAGCGATCGCCGACAGCTCAGATCAACCGCGGAGGCGGCTGGGTTCCACAAAATCCGCTCTCAATAAACTTACCCTGAAATGACTGGGTTCCTTATCACTAATAAATGATAAGAAGATTCAGACTTTCGGGGAGAAATATTATTTAATCAATTTCTAAAAAATTCCAGTATCAAAATGTGAATCATTTATCTAATTAATTAAACCCCGTTCTTTTCGGATTATTTCTCTTTCCGCTATGCTCTAAATCACAATCAGAAAATCACAAAATTCATACACCGATCTAATGACTCGATATAAAATCAATTCCCTCAACGTCAACCGTCAATTAATAAAATGCTAGTCAAAGATAATGTCAAGAAAGTCAATAAATGGGAAAATCTATCAATAAGTCAAAAAAATAAAGTAACTAACCGGGTTACTGCAAGGTCTAATGTCACGACAAAGGAATCGATACGAAGAACAACGAAAACTGTTGCGAGAAATATAATTCAAAATTGTAGTCTGATTCTCAAACGACGCGATTCGGATTACCACGAGAAATACTAATAACAATTACCAGAGCCGGTGAATCTGCCTAACGCAAGGTCACGGCTACACGATACAAAAATACGGAAATCGAGCATCGACAAAGACGCTGTAATTCCAAATCACGTCGATAATTCCTACACTGTTCGGTAATGCCAAAATTCTAAATTAAATAAATAAAGTAATATACGAACAGCGATAATGCGAAAATTCCCTGAAGCTGAAAAATTGCCCCGAGAATTCCACTTTGGATATCCGAATTTGTTCCAAAGTGAATGCGAAACGAGAGTTGCTACTTACGACAAATATTTGAAACACTGAATTTCAATCGGAAGAATCCGACATAAATATTTCAAAAAAACTCGTAAATTGATACAATAAGAGGTTCACTAAATTTTTCCCGAAACCGTTATAATGCTTCGCTGAGCGAGAAACCAGATCTCGTCAAAATCCGAAAGCCAAAAATCTAATGGCGTCATTCGCCATGGACGAAAACCGTTTGTCCAAAAGAAAGCTAAGTTTACGAGATCCCGATCTCTATTACAATCAATAAATTAACGATTAATTAGATCCACCGCTCACCAGAACTGAAGAAATCTCAGCAACAAATTCTCCGGAAAAGTTGGGACTCTCAATAAATCGTCAAAGCAAGATGTCGGAGACAACGAGAATTCGGGCGTCGGAACACGCTAATAATTTTTATAATTCACGAAAAACTTGCGAACTGTCAGTCTCGCCATCCAAACGAGAAGTAATCTCCTCGGCACGCTCGATGGCACATTTCCTCGATTGCCGAAAATCCAGCCCTCTCATTGGCTGTTACTTTCACCGAAGAGACTTTTGATTGGAGAGTGATGACGACGTCAACTCTCTCTCCACCGTAATCCACACCGGACAACCACGTGATTTCTAATTTTCCCTCCAAATCCACGGGGAAAAAAACAGAGCGATAAAAATGTAGTTCCAACTACTCACAAATCGCATAATGATAAATAACCCTTAATTTATGTTTCGGGTCCTTCAACAATGGACCGAAAATATTATTTTCGCCTAGATTCATTCGGTGCTCGAGCTCTCCAATTCTGGCTCCAGTAGCTGGCGCCGCGACACGGCCAACCTGCGTACTCCTCAACCGGCGGGGATATTCAAACTCCAGATCCACCCCAGACTCTGCAGAACCGTTGCTCCGAGACCCAATTTCAGCATCTAAATTCTTGCATCTCATCCCAGTCCTCGTTTAGGCTCATCCAGATCCCCCGATGTGCTCCGATGAACGGTGGAGTGGAATGATTCAATACAAACCAAAAAGATACTCAATAAATAGTTGAACAAAAATCTAGATTTTGACTCTCGCTTCGCTTTCGCAGTGACTTCTC
>NW_021681307.1:105520-113219 GCF_001412515.2 Diachasma alloeum
ATATCCGCTGCGACAAAAACCGAAGGCTCCTGAACGCAACGCTGACCCATTAAACCTGCAGGCTTCTGCCGAGAAACCTTTGAGGTTTGACAAACCGCACATCCGCTAACAAAATTTTCGATATCTTCACTCATGCCAGGCCAATAAAACGACAATTTAACCCGAGCAGTCGTTTTTTCAATACCCAAATGACCTGCAGTAGGAGGCTCATGATTCTCAGCAATAATCCCATGTCGATAACCACGCGGCGGTACTAATTTCCACGCATCTAAATCTTCGGCAACAGTCGAGACTAACGGATTCGGCTTCAAACGATAAAGTCGTTCATCCTCAACCCTCCAACCTGGCCATTTATCCGGACGCTTTTCTACTTCAACTTTACGACGAATATACCAATCGTCGCTAATTTCCGCCGGCGATAAAAGACGCTTCCCCTGTACTTCTACTTCAGCATCCAAAACATTGATCTCCGGAATATCACAATCAATCAGATCGTCCTCGTACATGCGAGATAGAGCATACGCCGTTGGAGACGTTATTTCTACCCCCTGTCCATCTGTGACTGCATCCAAAGCATCAACCCTCGGTACCTTAGAATCAACAAAATCCTCCTCAAACATCCGAGAAAGTGCGTCAGGGACATGATGCAAAGCCCCCTTACGGTGAACGATATCAAAATCATAACCCTGAAGATTCAGAGCCCAACGATTCAACCGACCTGTAGGATCCTTCAGATTACTCAACCATCTCAAACTACTATGATCCGTCACCACGGTAAACTGAAAACCTTCGATATAACGACGGAAATGCTCGATTCTCCAAACAACTCCCAAGCATTCCTTCTCGGAGACCGTGTAATTTCTTTCAGCAGAGTTCAATGTCCTACTTGTAAAACCGACGACATATTCAACTCCTTCGATATTCTGAACCAAAACCGCACCTAAACCATATGCGCTAGCATCGGTATGTAATTCGAAAGGAGCGTCAAAATCCGGACACGACAAAACAGGAGCAACAGACAGTGCAATCTTCAACTTATCAAACGCACGCTGTTGATCTTTCTCCCACCCCCACTTGACCGACTTTCGAAGTAATCGAGTCAAAGGCTTTGCCATAGTTGAATAATCCTTAATGAACCGTCTGTACCACGACGACATACCCAAAAAACGACGCAATTGACGTAAATTCTTAGGAGCCGGAAAATCTAGCACCGGAGAGACCTTTTCAGGATCAACATGTAAACCATCCTCGTCAACGACAAAACAGAGGTACTGGGCCCTAGAGCTACAAAACACGCATTTATCAGGATTAACCTCTAACTTTGCATCCTGTAACTTGATCAAGATCTTCTCTAAAACCTCCATATGCTTCTCAAATGTCTCGGTAGTAATGATGATATCATCAAGATACACGAAACAATGTGGCTCCATATCCGGGGTAACAATTTTATCAATCAAACGCTGAAAAGTCGCCGGGGCGTTCGTCAAACCGAACGGCATGCCAACAAACTGGAAAAACTCGAGACCCTCAACGATAAATGCAGTATATTCGCGAGATTCTTCATCCAACAGTACTTGATGATACGCCTTCTTTAAATCCAGCGTCGTAATAAATTTCGCGGACCGCAACTTATCCAAAACCCCCGTCAAATTCGGAATCATATATGCATCTTTCTTCGTTAATTTATTCAATTTCCGAAAATCGATACACATCCTGTACTTATCTTTTTGTTTAACCATTACAACAGGATTTGCCCAAGGACTCGACGATACCTCAATAACCCCCGCCTCTAACAATTCCTTAGCCTGTCGTTGCATTTCATATAAAATCGGCGGAGATACCGAATAAACTCGCTGTTTGATCNGGAGATATCGAATAAACTCGCTGTTTGATCCGTGTGTGATCGCTAGGGCCTACAATTTTGTGCGAAATTTTAGTCGTAAAATCTGATTTATTCACACGACGATATCGATATCGTTCGACGAGAGCTTCAATGCGCGCGCGCTCCTCATCCGAAGTTTCTTGCAACCCAGCGATTTCTAATGGCGAACTTGAATCCGATGATCCAAACGAATAGCGTCCCTCATGACCTGATAACCACCATTCAGCGGTACTACCGTCCAACACTATCCCGAAAATTCGCAAAGCTTCGACACCTAATATCAGTGGATCCTTCAACCCCGGTGTAATCAAAAATTCCATGTCACGTTTGACTCCCTTTAGGTTGACCGATAAAACAACTGTGCCGTGAACTATCTCTGTCGCACCATTCGCGCAAAAGACCGTCGAACACTGCGACCAAGAAACTACCAAACCCATATTTTCAATCCAATCCCTTGGAACCCTACGAATACAAGATCTAGAAGCACCCGGATCTAACAACACGTTAAAACTCGCCGATCCGATCGTGACCGGAAGAAATACACGCGAATGAACCGAGAGACCGAATAGACAATTGCCTTCAGCGACTCCTGGTTGATCAAACCCGGAACTACTGTCTTGTCCTCCTCGAGCCTCTGTAATTGGTGCTGCATCTATAACGCCAATATCTTGAACTGAAATTCCAACAAAATCCTTCTCCCTCGTTCCTGAAATCGGACATTTTCTCAACGACAAATTATTAAGATTCCCAAAAACATTACCAGAATCGACAAAATTGACTCCTTGATTAGCGGTCGACAATGCAGAATCACTGCTCACTGTCTCCCGCTGGGGTTTTCCGAAACCTGAACTTTTGGATGACAAACAGGACACTGAGGAGTCTTCACCCCTGCCTTCCCGCATCCGAAACAAAAGATTCCCTTGCAAGGATTCGTACACCCTGCACGAAAATGTCCAATTCCACCACAGTTGTGACAAAGCTGTGGACGATCAGCTGAAGCTGCAGACCTCCCTGCTGAAACCAAATTTACAGGAACAACTGGAGCGGAAACAAGAGGACCACCGACAGCAGCAGCAGCAGCAGAAGGCTTCGAATTTCTCTTCCTCCTACCCCCACTACCCTTAGGTGTAAAACTTTTACCTGAGGCCCCCTTATTCGAAGAAACACCGGAGTGACCTTTAGTGGAAAGATCAACGGCACAGACCTGAACACCACCTCGTTCCAAACGACTTCTCGTTTTTCCTATACTTCTCTGGAGCATAGGCACAGGCTGGATAAATCGTATCGCCTGCTGCTTGTGGTGCCACCAACGTCAGTAAATCTCTACGTTGATCGAAGTCCTGTACCAACTCCTCTAGTTCTTCGAAAGTAGTAAACTGACGACGAGAAACCAAGGTGTGATATTCTCTCCTCAGATTACCATAAGCGATATCAAGTCTAGCCTCTAGTGGGAAATGAGTGTCTAATGAATGAGCCCACATTAGACGAATGTTATCAAGATAATCCGACCCACTCTCCAAAGCACCCTGAGTTCGAACGACGATATCGTAAACTGCGCGCCATCTCCTAACTTCAGCGTTGGAAAAACGTTTCAAAAACCTCCGAATGAAATCATCATAGTTAGTGAAAGTATAACGTCGTACCTCCCACCAATTTACAGCAATATCCTTTAACAATACCGGCATTAGACGGAACATGGTGTCGTTACTCATATTGCAAGCGTTCTTACACACATTAACCTGCCTCAAGAATTCCTNACGCCATCTCCTAACTTCAGCGTTGGAAAAACGTTTCAAAAACCTCCGAATGAAATCATCATAGTTAGTGAAAGTATAACGTCGTACCTCCCACCAATTTACAGCAATATCCTTTAACAATACCGGCATTAGACGGAACATGGTGTCGTTACTCATATTGCAAGCGTTCTTACACACATTAACCTGCCTCAAGAATTCCTCGATATTCTCCCCTTTATAAACAGAAAACGAAATTTTCCAGGAATGCACACGATCGAAAGCGTTAAGATTTGCACGTCCACCTTCCTCAAGACCTCGCGATTGAGTATTAAGCTGCCTAGTAGGAGTCTGACTCTCGGTTGGAACATGAACGAACGTCCAAACCCCATCAACAAAAACTCTACGATAGATTGCCTGATCCGACAACCCAGGATCATGATTACCTGACCCTAGTGGTGCCTGATTATCTCCAAGAGTGAAATTTGGTACACCGAAACCGAACTGAAAATCACTAGCATTCGGTCCACCATCATGAGGAGAACTAGTGGCTCCAGGACCAGTAGAGAAAACTGGTTGTGGAGGCACTGAAAACGAAACACGAGAACGCTGACCGCCTGATCCAGTCGTAACCCCTGAAACCGACGCAGGAGCCGTGGATGCAGTCACCGTGGAACTTGGTGCAGAAACCCCAGAATTAGGCAACCCCTCGCTACTAGTCACCGGTACGTAATCATCTGCTTCAGTCCACGNTGCTTCAGTCCACGTGGTATTAGAAAACTGTGCCCTTCGAGACGCGCGAGATAAATGATCGCGTAAAACTCCCATATGCCCAACTACGCTAGCACTGTATGCACGTAAAACATCTCTCAATTGCTCGATTGTTAACGAAGCGATCCATTGATCAAGCGAAAACACTGGGGGAACTCCAGGAATAGTCTTAGGCGCCGTCCCATTTGATGTCGAACTATTAAACAGAGTTGGCTCAACCATGGTCGAATCGTCGCACGCGAATAATCAAACGAAAACAAATCAAATCCAAAAATAAACAAATCGATATCGCTTAAATCGCCAATCAATCCCAAAAATCAATGGCAAAAACCCAAAACAAAACAATGGTCAAAACAGAAATTACAATACAAATAGACACAAGACAAAGTTCGCAATAATAAATTTAGTAACTCTCGTTTCCGTAAACTAAACGAGTCATAACAGGATATTTGCAAAAAAAAACAGAAAAAAAAAACGAACCAAGAATTCGATAATAATAAAAAAAAAGATAATTCCGGAAAATACCTCGAAAAATGATCGCGAATACCCGATAAATTTCAACAAATTAAATCCCGATACAATTCCGAAAAGGCCTAACGAACCTAATTGCTTCAATAATAATATTTCAAAATCGAATTATCACGACCGAAATGGAATTCAATTGCCGATATGTCAAGCGCCGGTAACGCCACAAAAAAAAAACAAACCCGATTATCAGAGGTCAAAAGAGCTTTTAAATTCTTAAACCTCGATAAAAATGACAAACGACAATAAAAATTGGAATTTACCGAATCCGAGAGAATTCGACACGTTTTGAATAAAAATAAAAAATTGCGCAATTACCCCGTATGGCCCCACGTTGGGTGCCAAAAAGCTGTGACGTATTTCTTACCTCTGCGGAAGATAATAGATACGCAGCCCTCAGCGACCCAAACGAGAAACCAAAGGTTGGGCGCCAGAACGTATGAAACGTTCACCGGAATCGAAGACGAAAAAAACAAACACCGATGAGAGAGCGATCGCCGACAGCTCAGATCAACCGCGGAGGCGGCTGGGTCCCACAAAATCCGCTCTCAATAAACTTACCCTGAAATGACTGGGTTCCTTATCACTAATAAATGATAAGAAGATTCAGACTTTCGGGGAGAAATATTATTTAATCAATTTCTAAAAAATTCCAGTATCAAAATGTGAATCATTTATCTAATTAATTAAACCCCGTTATTTTCGGATTATTTCTCTTTCCGCTATGCTCTAAATCACAATCAGAAAATCACAAAATTCATACACCGATCCAATGACTCGATATAAAATCAATTCCCTCAACGTCAACCGTCAATTAATAAAATGCTAGTCAAAGATAATGTCAAGAAAGTCAATAAATGGGAAAACCTATCAAGAAGTCAAAAAAATAAAGTAACTAACCGGGTTACTGCAAGGTCTAATGTCACGACAAAGGAATCGATACGAAGAACAACGTAAACTGTTGCGAGAAATATAATTCAAAATTGTAGTCTGATTCTCAAACGACGCGATGCGGATTACCACGAGAAATACTAATAACAATTACCAGAGCCGGTGAATCTGCCTAACGCAAGGTCACGGCTACACGATACAAAAATACGGAAATCGAGCATCGACAAAGACGCTGTAATTCCAAATAACGTCGATAATTCCTACACTGCTCGGTAATGCCAAAATTCTAAATTAAATAAATAAAGTAATATACGAACAGCGATAATGCGAAAATTCCCTGAGGCTGAATCATTGCCCCGAGATTTCCACTTTGGATATCCGAATTTTCCCAAAGTGAATGCGAAACGAGAGTTGTTACTTACAACCAATATTTGAAACACTGAGTTTCAATCGGAAGATTCCGACATAAATATTTCCAGAAAACACGTAAATTGATAAAATAAAAGGTTCACTGAATTTTTCCCGAAACCGTTATAATGCTCCGCTGAGCGAGAAACCAGATCTCGTCAAAATCCGAAAGCCAAAAATCTAATGGCGTCATTCGCCATGGACGAAAACCGTTTGTCCAAAAGAAAGCTAAGTTTACGAGATCCCGATCTCTATTACAATCAATAAATTAACGATTAATTAGATCCACCGCTCACCAGAACTGAAGAAATCTCAGCAACAAATTCTCCGGAAAAGTTAGGACTCTCAATAAATCGTCAAAGCAAGATGTCGGAGACAACGAGAATTCGGGGGTCGGACCACGCTAATAATTTTTATAATTCACGAAAAACTTGCGAACTGTCAGTCTCGCCATCCAAACGAGAAGTAATCTCCTCGGCACGCTCGATGGCACATTTCCTCGATTGCCGAAAATCCAGCCCTCTCATTGGCTGTTACTTTCACCGAAGAGACTTTTGATTGGAGAGTGATGACGACGTCAACTCTCTCTCCACCGTAATCCACACCGGACAACCACGTGATTTCTAATTTTCCCTCCAAATCCACGGGGAAAAAAACAGAGCGATAAAAATGTAGTTCCAACTACTCACAAATCGCATAATGATAATTAACCCTTAATTTATGTTTCGGGTCCTTCAACAATGGACCGGAAATATTATTTTCGCATAGATACATTCGGTGCTCGAGCTCTCCAATTCTGGCTCCAGTAGCTGGGGCCGCGACACGGCCAACCTGCGTACTCCGCAACTGGCGGGGATATTCAAACTCCAGATNCTCCGAGACCAAATTTCAGCATCTAAATTCTTGCATCTCATCCCAGTCCTCGTTTAGGCTCATCCAGATCCCCCGATATGCTCCGATGAACGGTGGAGTGGAATGATTCAATACAAACCAAAAAAATACTCAATAAATAGGTGAACAAAAATCTAGATTTTGACTCTCGCTTCGCTTTCGCAGTGACTTCTCGTCTGGATGTTCAAATGAAACCACAGAACGGTCGAAAGAGAAAAATAACACGTTACAGTACATCTGAACACCCTAGGATCAGGAGGTGATTCTGAGCAGAAAAGTCAGAGAGAGAGAGAGAGAGAAACAGAGAGAGAGAGACAGAGAGAGAGAGACAGACAGAGAGAGACACAGAGAGAGAGAGACAGAGAGAGAGAGAGAGAGACAGAGAGAGAGAGAGAGAAAGAGAGAGAGAGAGCGAGAGAGAGAGAGAGAGAGAGATCAATATCGTTGCGCTCTTTTGTCTCGTAGAATTGTGGGGCGGGCACACACACATATGCTGCATATCACATGGATTTGCGCCTGCTTAAAAATCACTCCCCATTGGCCCACCCTTAGTTGCCAATAACTTTTTAGGGGTGAGTCTGATCAAAAAGTGCAAGAG
>NW_021681308.1:0-1368 GCF_001412515.2 Diachasma alloeum
TTTTTGACCTACGTGTCAATGATAAATATGTCGAGAAAAAGGAAAAGACCTTTAGATCATTAGATTGTGCATTCATTATACTATTGATTATATTATGTTCGATTTTACATTCCTGGCAATTATTACAAAATGCGAGGAGCTACCGTATTGAGAACCCNATATGTCGAGAAAAAGGAAAAGACCTTTAGATCATTAGATTGTGCATTCATTATACTATTGATTATATTATGTTCGATTTTACATTCCTGGCAATTATTACAAAATGCGAGGAGCTACCGTATTGAGAACCCGTTTCCGGTTATCGACAAATTTATGCTCGGGTCCTATCATACCAACAGTTCCGTACGCTCCATCGTAGTCCATGCGCCACCGCTACGATTTTAGTTGTTGAACACTTTACATTGGCCCTGTTCATCTCCCCTATAATCTCTGGTTTCATGTTGGATTTAAGATTGAGAACGCTTCCCTGTTATCGACTGTTTCCATGGTAATAGATGAAAATTTCTTTACCCACAGAGCCGGCCTCTCGATTAGTTCATGCGCGCCACCGCTATTTAATTCTGATTAAACAGTTCCCATAAGTATGAGCAATCTCTCCTATTATCTCTGGAGGTATGGTGAAGCCAAAGAGGATAGACCTGAGTAGCGGCCCGGATCGGGGGGTTTGACTGGCGCCAAAAAAGTTAGTTGGTACCCCACGGGAAAGGCGACGTTCCGGTCGAATTGTCGGTAAATGTGAGTCGGGTGCGTGAGTATCGGCAGTAGCAGTCCCGCTGTGACAGGGACAGGTTCGGAGGGAAATTTTTGTCCTCCTTGTACTCAATGTTTACTTTATGTTTTTCAGTTGATTTATTCGCCGACTAATTAATATTAAGGGATGAAACAAAGACTCTTCAATGGAGAATTAAATTCCCCATCCATCAATCCACGTTTCATCCCTTATTCTCTGTAATGAAAAAATTATAACTGCGACGAAAGTCGCGGCGCTATGAAAAACACAATGGTTTCTCGGCGCAGTGACTCCCGACAACTCGCCCGATAATTATAAAATCGTATCTCTGCTCCTAATTAACATTTAGGAATGAAACTAATGCTGTTCGATGGAGAATTAAATTCCCCATCCTTCAACCCCCGTTTCATTCCTTAATCTCTGTAATGAAAAAATTAAAACTGCGACGAAAGTCGCGGCGCTATGAAAAACACAATGGTTTCTCGGCGCAGTGACTCCCGACAACTCGCCCGATAATTATAAAATCGTATCTCTGCTCCTAATTAACATTTAGGAATGAAACTAATGCTGTTCGACGGAGAATTAAATTCCCCATCCTTCAACCGCCGTTTCATTGCTTAATCTCTGTAATAAAAAAA
>NW_021681308.1:4205-4713 GCF_001412515.2 Diachasma alloeum
CCATCGAACAGCGTTGGTTTCATTACTGAATGTTAATGAGGAGAAAAGAGACGATTTTTTAATTAGCGGGCGAATTAATGGGGAAGTGCTCTGCGACGAGAAACCATTTTTTCATAGCGCCGCGACTTTCGTCGCAGTTTTTATCCTAATTAATATTAAGGAATGAAACCAATGCTGTTCGATGGAGAATTAATTTCGCCATCCTTCAACCCCCGTTTCATTCCTTAATCTCTGTAATAAAAGAAAAAAACTGCGACGAAAGTCGCGGCGCTATGAAAAACTCAATGGTTTCTCGGCGCACAGTGCTTCCCCATTAATTCGCCTGGTAATTAAAAAATCGTCTCTTTTCTCCTAATTAATATTGGGGAATGAAACCAACGCTGTTCGATGGAGAATTAAATTCCCCACCCAACAACTCCCGTTTCATCCCTTAATCTCTCTAATGAAAAAATTATAACTGCGACGAAAGTCGTGGCGCTATGAAAAACTCAATGGTTTCTCGGCGCAG
>NW_021681308.1:4924-5059 GCF_001412515.2 Diachasma alloeum
TGAGGTGATTAGGAGAGTGAATTTCTGTGGTTCCCGGTAGCTTAGTCGGTAAGAGTGCCCGGCGCGTATCTGGGAGACCCGGGTTCGATTCCCGGCTGGGTGAAGCGGAAATTTTTTCTCTCTAAATTCTAATTC
>NW_021681308.1:5670-10435 GCF_001412515.2 Diachasma alloeum
GTTTTTCATAGCGCCGCGACTTTCGTCGCAATATTAATTTTCTTATTACAGCGATTAAGGTATGAAACGGGGGTTGTAGGATGGGGAATTTAATTCTCCATCGAACAGCATTGGTTTCATTCCTTAATATTAATTAGGAGGAAAGAGACAATTTTTTAATTAGCGGGCGAATTAACGGGGAAGCGCTCTGCGCCTAGAAATCATTGTGTTTTTCATAGCACCGCGACTTTCGCGGCATTTTTTATTTTTTTATTACAGAAATTAAGGAATGAAACGCGGGTTGAAGGATGGGGAATTTAATTCTCCATCGAACAGCATTGGTTTCATTCCTTAATGTTAATTAGGAGCAGAGATACGATTTTTTAATTAGCGGGCGAGTTGTCGGGAGTCACTGCGCCGAGAAACCATTAGGTTTTTCATAGCGCCGCGACTTTCGTCGCAGTTTTTATTTTTTTATTACAGAGATTAAGAGATGAAACGGGGGTTGATGGATGGGGAATTTAATTCTCCATCGAACAGCATTGGTTTCATTCCTTAATGTTAATTAGTAGCAGTGATACGATTTTTTAATTAGCGGGCGAGTTGTCGTGAGTCACTGCGCCGAGAAACCATTGAGTTTTTCATAGCGCCGCTACTTTCGTCGCAGTTATAATTTTTTCTTTAGAGAGATTAAGAGATGAAACGGGGGTTGTTGGGTGGGGAATTTAATTCTGCATCGAACAGCATTGGTTTCATTCCTTAATGATAATTAGGTGAGGAGGGGAATTACCGACAATTCGACCGGGACGCCGCCTGATCCGTGGGGTACCAACTAACATTTTTGGAGTCAGTCAAACCACCCGATCCGGGCCTCTACTCAGATCTATCCTCTTTGGAGAAATCATTGAGTTTCTTATAGGGCCGTGACTTTCGTCGCAATATTAATTTTTTTATTGCAGAGATTAAGGGATGAAACGGGGGTTGATGGATGGGGAATTTAATTCTCCATTGAAGAGTCTTTGTTTCATCCCTGAATGTTAATTAGACGGCGAATAAATCAACTGAAAAACATAAAGTAAACATTGAGTACAAGGAGGACAAAAATCCCCCTCCAAACCTGTCACTGTCACAGCGGGACTGCTACTGCCGAGTTACCCACGCACCCGACTCACATTTACCGACAATTCGACCGGAACGCCGCCTTTCCCGTGGGGTACCAACTAACTTTTTTGGAGTCAGTCAAACCCCCCAATCCGGGCCTCTACTCAGGTCTATCCTCTTTCCCTGCTTGTATCATACCTTACCGGTAACGAGTAGAGTTCTCGCATCTACTTACAGCTAGCAGGGGAAGGGGGGAATGCAAATTTGGATTATTGCAATCGCTTGGTGGTTCGAAGGTGGTCAAAGGTAGTCCACTTTTAGCTTTTTGGTGGTAAAAATCAATTAATTATAAATAATCAAAAATTTCACCTGCAGCCACCGGGAGGAATGCATCTTTTTGAAAAATTCAACATATGAATTTATTTGTAGAATCCTGTGGTGGTCAAAGGTGGCCCAACACCAAATTCATCCGTTCATTTTTTCAACTGATAATAAATAATGTTTATCGGGTCTGTCTTACGGAGAGGTACTCCCCCCACTACTTCCCATTCCGGGCCCTACAAATCATTTCGGAGTACGTTTGGAGGTTAGCCAATTGGTTTAACGAATAAGAATCTCAGACTTAAGTTCTTTTGTTATTGTATTTGTTTTTTTAATGAACGTGGAGTGAATACTACAAAAAAACATAATTGAACTTATAACGGAGCATTATTCGTCCGAGTATAATCGTAATCAATTGTTTGGAAGTGACACTGAGAAGATGACCATCGAAAAAAATGTAACGATAAATGACAAATCATTTTCCCCGCTCCTATGTTTTTTATATCTACAGTAGTAGTACAATCACACTCTTCAAGACTGATTGAACCCATGTGACAGCTCCAGATTAAATTCATCAAGGAGTTGAACCACCTGACCAGTATACATATACGAGATGACGTGAATCCTGAAAGGAATTATTCATTTAGAGTCATCACTTTTTCATTCCGTTGATTCACGGGCACCAGGAGAAGAGGAAGCTCCAGCTGTATTATGTTAGTGGCAGTGACCATCTGGAGGCTGTTCCAGGGTAAAATGTGATTAGAAACTCATCTCGAGGAAGCATAAGGGTTCAGGAAGAAATACCAGCCCCATTATTATTTTTTTTTCAAAAGCTTACTACACGACACAAAAGGTCTCTACAGCTGGATGAAAAACCATAAGTTTCAGGAATATATGAGGAAAATTTTTCAGGACGGTGAAACCGGGTGTGAAATAATACAGTGCAAACAATGCAGTATGCACAGCGTGAAAATCATTTTCTGCCGAATTTGTTAGACTTTCAAAGATCGGTGGGTCTGCTGAAACATCTCCAAAAATTGTTTCGATAGAGAATTAATTTTCTTCCGTGATCATCTCTCGTAATATTCCGGAATTCTCAATCGCTTCCACAGTTTTCGACCCCCAGCAGCCGATCCTGGCTTCGTCCAGTTCAAAATCATTCATTGAACCTGCATCTCATTTCACCCAGTTTGCTTTATTTCTTTCCAATACCTTTGCGGTGAGAATATATGAACTTCAAGAAATATAAAATTTCAATTGATCTAGAAGCATATCCGTAGTATATTCCAATCCATGTCATTGAGGCACTCTTTCATTATTCTGAAAAATAATTTTTTTATAAAATAAGCGTCCATATCGGAAGACGAGCTATCTGATTTTAGACATCGGATAAGCAACGGCACTTTCTACAAATAAGATTCTGACACACAAAGATTGAATTCATCATTCGATTCAACATCATCATTTCTATTCTGAAGGCATGTATTGGTGATTATAACTCGGAGGAATTCTTTGGTGTTTTCAGTCACACAATTCTATTCTTTGGATTTAGATCTTTTCATAAGTTTTATAATATGATAGAAAGTGATGGCTTTTAATTTTTCTATCACTGTAGATCTGTTGATATTTTTTACATTTTTTAAAAGAAGGAAAGTCAGAGAACAAAAATACAGTGGAAAGCAACTTAGTAAATTCGTGGCCGGGAATTTTTATAGATGAAATATCAACGGAATAGAAATATCGGTGGAATAAAAATAGCATATGTTACTTTTTTTAATACAATATTTTGACGAATATATCTATAACATTTACTTGAACTAACTATCGATTTTCAGGGGGCACCAATCGAAGAAAAATGCTATCTTTCTCTTCAATAGTATTTCACTAGTCTCGATGGAATTACCTAAAGGGCATGATTAAATTTTTTGAAGCAGCATCAAATCAACTAATTAAGAAATGATTAAAAATTGTGCTACGATCTTGTAGTTGATTAGTTTCAACAGAAAGGGTTTTAATGGGAAATATTACGAGATATTTTTCCTCAATGAGAGAATTTTCAACAGGAGAACATTGAGCATTTATTCTTAATTGCTGGTACAAAGTAATTAAATTTGTAAACAATAGATCATTATAGTTGGTGAAACGAAGGTCAGTGAGATGTTGAAGCATGCATATATTCTTTTGACATTAGACGCCTATGTATTTAATCTGGAATTGGCTCTTCAGTATTTAGTAGTGGCATTCAATTCGGTACGTGATGAGAATGAGCTAATCGTATCAAATATCCAATCCACAAGTTGGTAACATTGAAATTCATGTTTTTCCTCTCGTTTTCAAACTTTGATTCGAGTTAATTATTAGACGAATAAACTTAGCAATAAACATATACATTTTTCACCTCATGCAGTTTAACTCATTCAAGCAGAGGAAAAATTTTAACACATTCAGACAGGAAAAATTTTCCCATGAAACTCAGTATCATCCATAAATTTTTCCACATGTGAATTTTTCTAATAAGCCCTGTAAAATGTTCTCGCTTCGAAAAAAAATACAATATTGGAAAGTCTATTTCGACATAACACCCCAGAAAACTGACATGAAAATGCGATCGAGCAGCCCAGATATGCCCTGTTACTACAGGTTCTCCACGTATAAAAAGGTCTTATAGGGGTCCCTGTAAAATTGTTATCTTTCTATAGGATTTTAAGAGTTCCGAATTCATAACGAGATTGAACTCTTATCCTCTAGGCATATAAATTTTTCTAGAAACTTGAATTTCCTGTTGCATTTTCTTTCTCATAAATTTTTTCCTCTAGAATTTTGAGCTCACTCTCAACCTTAATAATAACAATTAAAACCAATGCTATCAATTCGTTTGACTGAAGAAAAAGTGATTGAAAAAACTGACTCCCAAAATTTCTCCCCAGAAAGACTCGTTATGGAGGCAATCAAGTCGGCACTTCAATTTTCTGCTCAGAATATTCCCTCCCACTTAAAGATACATGTCTCGATCAATTTCTTTGGTTTTATTCTGAAGGAACATTATATCGATCCTTTAAACTATTCCCAAAACTTTATATGTGAGTACTACTCCACCATTTCCTTTTTTCCTCAACATCTAATCACTCGAAAAACACTCGTGAAAAAAACACTCATGTATTTTCCAAACAATTCCCAAAAATCACTTTGGAGCGGAAGACACAATTTTTCTCTTCTTGAATTCAAAAACGTTAAATATCATGGTTTAGCTAAATAATGAAGCGTGAAAAAAAATGTATGGAATTTTTTAAACGAAAAAAAAGAAATTGAGAGAATTTTCTTCCTAAAAACACAATTTATGAAGGCAATTTCACATGTAACAATA
>NW_021681308.1:13093-21131 GCF_001412515.2 Diachasma alloeum
TGTCTCGCCACTGATTGTTGGTAACATTTTCATCACTGTGACTCTCATACTCTTCTGACAATGTGACGTGACTGTCGTGAGCGATTCCGTTCCCCTTGAAAACTTTACTGACTGGACTCCCCGGAATATCGCCTGCATTATTCAATTGGGTCAATCGAGCCTCGAAATCTGTACAGATACCAAGAGTCTGCTCAAGATCAAGTCTGACGTGTTTATCGATTCGCAGAGACTTGACATTCCGCAATGCCACATTCTTCTATAATCGAAAATAGCCCTCACTACACGCGGAGGATGCTCGACCAGTCATAAAGGGGATTCCAACTCCTGTCCACATCGTAAACTCATAGCAAAGGCTGATAAGTGATGCGATGAATCCTTGAGCTTCAAAGGCATTTATGTCATGATTGACTGCCTTTCTTTCAACGATTTTAGCTTTCTTAACGATCTCCTCAATCCACTCTCTAAGATGACTGTGATATTGGTGAGATGAACCTTCTTTCTCTTCTTCTGGGCACTTATCTGGAGTAGAATCAATTCCCGTGTCGCTCTCCATTGCAGCTTTGTCTATGAGAACAATTGAGGGGGGTCGTTTGGCAATTTTGTCCTGGAGAGCCTTCCTGGCATCCAGGACAGTACCACCGGGAATTGCCATGATACCTTCATTTTCACTGGAGTGAAGACCAACTGTACATGTTAAAAGGAATATCTCTTGGAATTCGTCGACAGTTTGCATGTCAATCATCAAGCCCACGCAGTACAAGTAGAACTGTCGCACAATTGACCAATGAAGAGATCTGAGGGACTTCCATCCTGTCACTTGATGTAAGATATGAGCAACGTCATTTCGTATATGTGTAGAAATAGCAGGACGATACCTATACTCATCAGCACCAACGGCGTACAAGAAACACGTATCAACATATACTATTATCAATTGATCGTTCAGAGCTAAGCAGCTTGCGTTCATCAATGCCCTTGAACCATCACAAACAAATTGACTAGGTTTTGGAAGTTTGGGCAATGGCCGCGGAGGGTTGATCCATACTCTCATCCATCTCTCGAGAGTGTTGGTGTGCTGGCTCTCAGTGAGCATTTGGTGGATTGGTAAAATAATACCATCGACGTGAATGTCTAGAGAGTATAGAAAAATGTGTCCAGTCTTAGTCTGATCGCCACGCGTGAACTTGGTCGATATGCTACCTGTGCCATCCCCTGATACTGATGAATTCCTCTTTAATTTTTCGTAATAACGTTTGTAAGCATATCTCTAGGCTGGAGAGCTGTAAGTCACGACAAATGGGTTGGAATTCGTGTCTAGGATTGAAGTATCGTACTTGGGATCATCTTGCATTTTTATCAGTGTCATTCTGACGTCTTTGCCGTCTCCAGAAGTGGAACCAAGCTTTTTGTCTAGATGTTCTTTCTTTACTTGATGGAGAATATGCATGGGTGGTATTGTAGGATTAATTCTCCTCCCCAGAGTTGAGCGCTTGCTGATCTGCTCCTTCCTATAATTATAGGCACCTTGATTCAGTAATTGCGCACCTGTTGCTTCTCGGATGATACCTCTGGTGGGACGATGTATAACCTCGTGATCTTTATTAGCTGTTGTATCTCTTGTGCGTAAGATAAGAATGAACTCCGAATCTTCTGGATCTGTATCGACATAGGCGAACATTGGGTTTTGGCAGGTTTTACGTATGCAAGTCCCTTTCACACGCAAGAAATAGGGACTTTCAGATGAATTACTTTCATTAGCCTCATTGAATGCATACACACAAGGGAGATCAGTCTGATGATGGATTAAGTCCGAGAGGATAAACTGATACACGTCTTTAACAAGATTAGCTCTATTCAGCATTTCAGACTTTCCGTCAGGTGGTTCACGCATCTTCTGCCAGTTAGATGGAGAAATAACAAGATGAAAGGTTGCCAATCCGGCAGCTTCTGGGTTTATTTCGTAATCATCGTCTGAGTGTTGTCCCGTAGTAGAAGTGTCCAATATACTGGAATCATTGAACGATTTCCTTGCTTTGTTTGGCTTGGGAGGAGGGGGGCTCCAGCTCAATTCCTTTATTTTTTCGTGCTTTTGACAATATTTTTCGTCGATTTTCTCCGACTGCCGTGTACACATCGTGAAAATTCGAAGTTCCACCTAAATCTTGTATTCTTTTACTCATTGCTTTCCATAATGATGAAGAATAGTCTGGAAAAACGTTCGTTTTGAAGTCCTCGATAAATTCTTCTACCACCTGTATGGCTGTGTCTTCAGGTGTCCCAGCTACTCGACCCATTCTCCAATTTGGATTTAACTAGAAAGATGAGAAGAATTAATCTTTATCGGAAATTTCGTGGGAAAACCACGTCAATTCACAGGAAAATTCTGTTGGCTTTCCAGTAAACTTCCTATGATTTTTTGTTTGATCCTTTTAATGAAAAAAAAAGAAATGGAGTGATAACAAACCCAAAACATTGATATCGAGAAAATGCATGTGAAAAACGTCTTGATAGAAAAAGGTGTATAGAAAGATGGAACTCTACTATTTTTTCTTCTGCAAAATAGTTTCTGCTGAAATAACGTTCATTGAAAAGGCAAAATTCTATGCTAAAATTAGCCAATCACTTGTGAGGAATTGAGAGGTTCAATATTCGCGCCCTGAAATAGATCTCCAGTTGATTTGAGTGGTCACAAACAATATTAATCCGCGCATCAAAATATTGTGCTGACACCAAGGAGTCGTCCGCGCGATCTACCTTCTTCTGCCTCCAGCCCCGGACGTGTGTACATCACCACGCTGTCACGTATCGATCCGTCTCTAGGGTTCGGGTTGACGGTTGCACTCATCGACGCAGATCTCTCCTGACCAAGGGCACCTATAATTCCAAGTGTTTTGGATTTAGCAGGCCACTAGATCCCACGGTGACGATTGGAGGTGACCGGATGATGGAGATCTTCATCCTGACACAGATGAGGGCACGAAATTTTCTCCTCTGGATCGAAGGATCACAGTGACGCGGGAGGCGCGTCGGAGCATCGTTGGATTATACGCCAACGCTGGGCGTTGGTGGAAGCCGCGGGTAGTTACTGACAAATTTACAGAGCTAATTCATTTACGGAGGAATCGCAGATAAGTCTTTGCACATTTATTGGGAGCAGTATTGGGAGAAGTCAGGGGATTAAAAGTTTTTGTAAAACTCAGAACAACGTAAAGAAGGGAAGGAACGATTTTCAGAAGAGTGAGTCGCGCATAGTGGGTTATTGAATTAAAAGAGTATTGATGTACGAGTGGACGAATGGGTAATGAGATCATTGGGACCGTTATATGATTTTTCTTTGGCATTGTTACAATTGTTTGAATTATTCACGATCGATCGGATGAGTATGTCCATGAAAAGTCAGTAATTTTTTATTATCCATTGAACTTTAAATATATATATTTCATAAATTAAGTACTTGAATGGAATTATTTCGGTAAAATTGAACCCATGAGCATAAAACTCATCGTAACTATCCTATTTTGATTCTTAGGTAAGCCCAAGTGGTACCTCTTATATTATTTTTCTTGCCGAATTTATTTTCGTTCGCTTCGCATCATCATTGATAAATACAACTGGCGCCCGACCCAAGGCAGGGAATTTTATCACGACCTTGCGACTCAAAACAAGCGTGTATGTCAGGGGAGAATAGTAGTCACCCCACGCGCGCTGTAATGCGGTCACAACAAAAAAATTTAGCTGACCATTTAAAAGAGGATTTAAATATTGATACGACAAATAATTTGAAGAAAAGTCAATTGCAATCACGAGATAAAAAATTAGTTGAGACCATAATAAGACCATCACGTTTAAGTTTG
The DNA here is from genome assembly GCF_001412515.2 of Diachasma alloeum. NCBI lineage: Eukaryota > Metazoa > Arthropoda > Insecta > Hymenoptera > Braconidae > Diachasma > Diachasma alloeum. The sequence goes on from NW_021681308.1 coordinate 16,948, forward strand.
GATAATAATAAGTGTGCTAATAATTCTTTTTCGACATTAGGGCATAATAATACCATGACTCAGGACGAATTAACGAAGCCTAGTAAAGGAAATATGGAGACACAGATAGAGCAGGAGAGAAAGCGAGCGCAAGAGGCTCACGAGGCGTATCAAAACATTCTTCGAGAGACTCAACACCTTTGAGAAAAACATAAGCAACTCGTTGATGCGAATAAAAAATCGACCAGCGAACTCGAGAGGTTGAGAGCACAAAATAATGTGCCTACACGAGTGGATCTGGCCCAGGCATCTCCGGCGATCCAGGTAACTTGCCAGGGTAACGATAGAATCCTCGATGGGTTGGTAAATACAATGCAAAATATGCAAATTAATGTAACAATTCCTAGACCGGGGTGTTGAAGACTCTGACATCGCTTGATGCGCCACAAGTTAAGGCCGTTACTAAGTTGATTTGTAAATATTGGGCGCTGTTTTCAAATAAACCGGGGTGTGTTGATATTTATGCTCATAAAATCAAATTAACTGACGGTAAATCGGTAGTGAGGCGTTCATACCCGGTGCCACTGTCTCACAGAGAAAAAGTAGATCAGGAAATAAAACGAATGTTAGAGGCAGGTGTGATTGAACGATCCGACAGTCCATACTGTAATCCTTTGCGTGTTGTTATTAAGAAGAATGGGGACGTGAGGTTATGTCTAGATGCACGTTTTTTGAATGCGATAATTGAAGGAGATAATGAGTCGCCACCGAAAATCCGCGATATTATGCAAAAATATTATGGAGTTGAGTTTATGTCGACGGTAGATTGTACTAGTGGATATTGGCAAAATCCATTGGAAAAGGAGTCTAGGAAGTACACTGCTTTTTGACATGGATCGACCTTGTATCAATTTCGTAGAGTACCGTTCGGTTTAAAAACTGCCGGAAGTGGTTTCATCCGGGCTGTTAGTCTGGCCTTGGGGGATAGGGTTAGACCTTACTTCACTCCATATATTGATGATTTTCTTATTTCATCCAGTAATTTCGAGGAACATTTGGTGCATTTGGAAGAGGTTTTCGCAATTTTATTAAAAAATAATTTCACATTGAAATTGTCAAAAGGATTATTCTTTCAAAGGGAAGTACCATTTCTAGGATTTATTATTACAACTAAAGGAATTAAACCTGATCCAAATAAACTGTCGATAATTCGAAATTTTAATGATTCAAAAAATCAAACACAGTTGCAACAATTTCTCGGGATACGTAATTATTATCGTTCGTTTTCGGCATGTCATTCCCAATTTGTGGATCCTCTGCGACCACTGTTGAAGAAGGATAGTGTATGGTATTGGAACAAAGATTTGTCCAAAGCTTTCAGTGAGTTGAAGGAGAATTTTGCTCGAATTATCCAACTGTCACATTATGATCCGGATCGTAAATTCAAATTACAGACAGATGCATCGGACAAGGGATTATGTGGTGTTTTATATCAATCTGATGACTCTGGTAATCATGGTGTTATTGATATTGTGAGTAGATGTCTTATACCAGCCGAACAAAATTATACTACCACCGAGAAGGAACTTCTTGCCATTGTGTTTGCAGTTGATCAGTTTCGCGTTTTTCTTTATGGTAAACCTTTTGAAATTATTACTGATCATCAGGCACTCACTTTTTTGAATCGAACTTGTTTTTATACTGCGCAGTTAGTACGTTGGAGTTTGTTTTTACAAGCATATGAATTTGATATTGTTCATTGTAGCGGTAGAGAGAACACAGTGGCGGATTTTTTAGCCGCAATCCTGATGGGACGTTTCACGAGATTGAACCAGAGAAACTGATGATCGCAACCATCACGTCATATAATTTGAGTCAAACTGAAAATTTTTTTTCTCACGCCCTCGTATGGGTTTGTCAACTCGAATTACTGGATGAAGACATTCGTCAACACTTGCATAATGTCGGCAGACTTCAGGCTGAAGATGTTGATATTCAGGCGTTGGTAGATCGAGAGGTTGGACGAGGGAACGAGAGTTATCAATGTTATAATGGTATCTGGTTTCACCGGGCGGAGACCACATCGGAGTGGAGGATTATTATCCCGCATCTTTTATCAAATCAAATTGTTGAATCGGAACATTCTCGTTTGGGTCACTCTGGTGTTTATAAGACTTTGTGCCATTTGAAAAGATATTTCTGGTGGAAGGGAATGTCGAGGATAGTTAAAGGGGTTGTTGTACACTGTGATGTTTGTCAGCGTGTGAAACATCTAACTCGAGCGATCGAAGGGGATTTCGGTTTTGTTAAGGCGGAGGAACCGTGTGACCTTGCTACTGTTGATTTTTTCGGCCCACTACCAAGGTCAACGGGGGGTGTGCAGTATATATTTGTGGTTCTTGATGCTTTTTCCAAGCTTGTCAAATTGTACCCCATTAAGAAAGCAACCACCGATATTGTTTTTGATAAAATATTGAGTAATTATGTCAAGTCGGTTGGAAAACCAAAGCGAATACTCGCTGACAATGGGACTCAATTTACAGCGCATAAGTGGAGACAGAGTCTGGAGGAGGGAATACGAGTTGTATTTTCATCCGTGCGACACCCTCAGTCGAACCCGACTGAACGCGTGATGAGGGAATTAGGTCGTTTGTGTCGAACGTATTGTGCTGAGGCATACGAACTGGGCAAAATACATACCAAAATTCGAGACACTTTTGAATTACACGACTCATAGCAGTACAGGATTTATTCCTCATGAGCTCCATTTTGGTACTCCAGTTAAAGATCAAATACTCGATATCGTCAAATTTCCTTCGCGAAATCAAAATAATCATGAATGCATAATCTCTCTGGCAAGGGAAAATTTATTAAAAAATTACGAATCACGTTGTAAATACCAAAAGAAAAATTTGCCATACGACTTCGAGGTCGGCGACCTCGTGCTTTTGCGTGTGCCCCATTTGCCGAATGCTCAAGATCGAGTTGTTCATAAATTTTTCCATTTGTATGAAGGACCATATAGGATCCACAAAATTGTTGGGAAGAATGCTTTTGTCCTTGAATCGGGGGATGGGAAAAGTTTATTAAAGGGGATATACAATCGCATAAGTTTGCGGAAATATTATTCAAAGTTGCCTGTTGGATCGGGGGTGTCTGTGGCCGGTGTATGGGGGTCAAATCATGATGAATTTAGAATGTGACCATCTCCTTTGCTCGCTTCTTCTGGCTGTCAATGCTGAAGAGTTAAAAAAAAAAGAAAAAAAAATGGAATATTGAATTAGAAGATATAGCAGGAGGAAATTTAATGTACGAATATAGCTGACTAGTCAATAAACGTTCGTTACTGTGAGAGAAGAGTTAGGGACTGATATATTAGTCCCTATTCCATTAGTAGATGTAAATGGAATCTCGTGATTGCGACGTTAAGATTTGAGGAAATATTAATATTTGTAAATTTGGGAAATAATGATTTTGAGTAATTTTACGTGTATGTTTACGAATTGTGTTGGATGGAAGGATGATTTTTATTTGTTGATCTTCGTCCGAGTGGTTAGTTACACGGAATGTAACGCATATGACGAATGTGAGTGATTTCACATAATGTGAGGTGTTCATTTGTCCTCGGATGTTCCACCCTTGAACAAATAAGGGGGATAGTTGTGAGGAATTGAGGGGTTCAATATTCGCGCCCTGAAATAGATCTCCAGTTGACTTGAGTGGTCACAAATAATATTAATACGCGCATCAAAATATTGTGCTGACAGCAAGGAGTCGTCCGCGCGATCTACCTTCTTCTGCCTCCAGCCCCGGACGTGTGTACATCACCACGCTGTCACGTATCGATCCGTCTCTAGGGTTCGGGTTGACGGTTGCACTCATCGACGCAGATCTCTCCTGACCAAGGGCACCTATAATTCCAAGTGTTTTGGATTTAGCAGGCCACTAGATCCCACGGTGACGATTGGAGGTGACCGGATGATGGAGATCTTCATCCTGACACAGATGAGGGCACGAAATTTTCTCCTCTGGATCGAAGGATCACAGTGACGCGGGAGGCGCGTCGGAGCATCGTTGGATTATACGCCAACGCTGGGCGTTGGTGGAAGCCGCGGGTAGTTACTGACAAATTTACAGAGCTAATTCATTTACGGAGGAATCGCAGATAAGTCTTTGCACATTTATTGGGAGCAGTATTGGGAGAA
>NW_021681308.1:24730-26040 GCF_001412515.2 Diachasma alloeum
GCCTTCAGAGCCTGGGCCTGGACCCCTGCATCGTCCTGGTCGATACTGGGGAGCGCCAGGTTGTTGAAGAGGCTTCTCAGGGTTGATGTCAGGGTCGTTACTGATGTTGCTTGGGCCATTGTGAAAATGATCGTCAGGCACTTTATCATCGTTTCAGGGTCGTTCTTGGCCTCTTTCTGGGTCTGGGGGACGATCAGTGTTCGGGATTTTGATAGCTCTTCTATTTCTCTTTTCCAGGTTTCCATTTCTTTCTCGACCTCTGCTGCTTCGGTGAATTTCTTCGCGCGGACCAACAGGTCTGGATCATTTTGTCTTTGGAGGAGAGTGTTTTTCAATTTTTGACACTGGAAAAATAGGATAAAAATTATTTGAATTTAATTGCAATGAATTTACACCAAAGAAGATTTTGACACTTCCCCCTAGAATCTGGCAATCCCGAATGAGTGGATAAATTGAGAATCAAATACGAATGGGTTTTACCTGCTCCTCCTTCGTAAATGTGCAGATTCGACTCCACTCCATGGGTGATTCCTTATCTTCACGGGAATGTGACTTCATCTCTTTCAATCTTAGGCTTTCCTTTTAAAGCATCGTCTCTCGTTTCGTTCAGTTTTGAATTCCTTGAAGTGCGTTAAAGGCTTGATGGTGAATACAGTGTCTTTTTCAACAAATTCTCCGCGTTTTTCATTTTATCATTAATGAGCGGTCTCCCGGTCACTTCAATAGGTATAAAAAATCATGACACAGACAAGTGAAAGATATAAACCTAATTTCAATTTTCGGAGCACATGGACTCGCCCTGACGTTGATAGCAGAGTAATGAGGAATTGAAAAAGCTGGCATTCAACGTTATTCGGTTTTCTAACCTTCTGTTACTGGAATTGCATACATTCACACCCTTTGCATAGGTTTTCATTCTCTAGAAAATACTTGTTAGAACGTTCATTACGACTATTCCCGTAAAAAAAATTGCGCTCCCGAAGAGTGACTAATAAAATTATTATTATTACCTTTTTGAAATTACATTAGTCCAAAATGACGATGGTTCCCCAAACAGTTAAATAAAACTGTAACATTGTAATGGCGGCCAAGGCCCACCTTACGTACTGCGAAGCAGTTAGAAATTTGGCAAGGCGTGGGGGGAGGGGGGCGCAGCTAACGGGTACCGTGCAAAAGAAGTTATCATTTAATCAGCTGAATAAAAGAAATCAGTCAATATGGAATTGGGCCACTTTTGATCCCCACAGGATTCAAGCGTGTGTCACATATGTTCAGCACTTGATCAATTTATTCTGGAGCTGTCGTATGGG
>NW_021681309.1:0-20648 GCF_001412515.2 Diachasma alloeum
GCCCCATGTCAAAATAATCACCCAGTCGCATGGTATATGATTGAACATATCGATGAATTAAGTTTCCCAAAAATATTTCTCGGAGAAATTTTTGATAAAAATAAAAAATTGAGGTATTCTCAACGAGTGAAATTTGAAGCCAGAAATAGAGATCGAAGATCGTGTGAACCGAGTAGATTATTATTCATGGCGAAACGTAAGCTCGAGCAAGCCGTGATGTCAAATATTAACACATGTTTGAGGAGAATGAAGCCAAACAATCAGTTAACGGTAGGACGAGTCAAAGACAAAGACTATATGCGGGATGTTATTCGTCACGACGATGGTTATTCGTTCCTAAAAACGGTACGACCGTCTCCTGCATTTTGGGAAGCAAAGAAGAAGAATGTCCGTGCAATGATCCGTCAGTTAGATACACCGACCCTCTTTTTAACTCTCTCTGCATCCGAATCTAACAGTCCGGAATTGATACGATTCCTGTATAGAATAAAACACAATGATGAAAAAATCAGTCTCAATCAAGCCTTACTCCTTGATGACGATATAAAAAATAAATTAATTAGGGATGATTCTGTCTCTGTAGTTCGGTATCTTGACAATCGATTTCGTGAAATCATGACAATTCTGAATAGTCGAAATGGTCCATTTAAACAACACTTCGTAATTGATTATTTCAGCCGGAAACAATTTCAAGGACGAGGAACTGTTCATGTTCATTCACTTTTATGGTGCAATAATGCACCGAAATATGAAGCGGATGATGATGATTCAATCCAAGAGGTTATAAATTTCATTGACAATAATATATCGTGTCAAGACAACTCTAGGAATCCATTCATAAGTTTTCAGAAACACAAACACACAATCACTTGTCACAAAGGGAGAAAGAATAAAAAACACTGTAGATTCAATTATCCCCAATTTGTCACGAGAAAAACACAAATTCTGAAACCGTTGGGACCCCGTGAAAAAACTGGCAATGAAAAAAATCATCTCGAAAAAATAAAAAATTTGATGGATTCATTTTTTAAGAACAATTCGGTGTTGAGCTTTGATGAAATACTAGATGAATTAAAATTATCTGAAAAAGAATACGTGAATGCAATACGTAGCTCTCTCGACAAAGATAAACTTTTTATCAAACGTCGGAGCTGTGACGTGGCAATCAATAATTATAATGAAAACATATTGAATTTATTAGAAGCGAACATGGACATGCAATTCGTGTTGGACCCCTATGCTTGTGCGCAGTACATTATAAATTACATATCCAAAATTGACGTCGGTTTGTCTAAATTATTACGTCAAGCGGCAAGTGATTTGAAGAAAAACAATCATGCTCTGAGAGATAAATTACGGAAATACGGTAATATATTTATCAACGGTAACGTAATGTCTGCTAAAGAAGCAGTGTATCACGTGCTGGGATTACATCTCTGCGATTCAAGCCGTGGGGTCATCTTCATCAACACTTCCCCAAAAAATAAAAGAGTGCGGATGATCAAATCATGCAAAACACTTGATTTCCTAGATGAGGGTTCAACTGATATATTTTATTCTAATATTTTTGACAAATACGAACGACGACCGTCTGACTTACACAGCATTTGCTTGGCTGATTTCGCGGCGGATTACACATCCTTGTCACCATCAAAGTCATCTCATAGAAAGAAAAGGAACTCAAATGAATGCGCTGATTCCGGCAGAGAAGAAACGATGATAATGATGATGATGATGATGATCCTGACGATATCAAAGATGAAGGTATTAATGAATCTTCAGAGCCCAATAAGAAAAGAAGACAGTTGAAGGTTATTCGATATCGTAGATACAAACTTCAACAGGACGAACACAATCATTTCCGAGAACAAGTATTATTGTTTTATCCATGGAAAAATGAAGATGATGACATCGAAAATTCCGAGTGTAAAAGTTTGTACCATCGAAACATCGAAATAATTGGAAAGAATCGGAAGAGGTACTCTATTATTGGCGATGAAGTAATTGACGAGGCTCTGAAACAAGCTATGGAAGACAACAAGAATATCCATCACGAGGAGGATATCAGCTTTCATAAACATAGAGTTCCCAAAGATCAAGAAGCTGATGTCTTCAATCAGTCGGGAGTTGAAGATATTTCCAAAAGAATGAAAACACGTTTTACTAAACCACCGACAGTAACAAAAGAAGAAACGTTTCACTTGTTGGATACACTGAATATTTTGCAACGACAAATCGTTATTCATATTCTGAAATGTTTCAAAACTGAGGACTTACCCTTACGACTGTTTGTAAGTGGGTCAGCTGGTGTGGGAAAAACTAGAGTCATTAATTGCATTTATCAGTTACTCTCTCTACATTTTAGTGTAATGCCGGGAGAAAAGAATGACTTACCGTTGATTTTATTATGTGCGCCAAGTGGAAAAGCTGCACATCTAATTGGCGGCGTCACATTACATACTGCTTTCGCATTACCGATTACAGAATATGGAGGGCAGATGTCTGAATTGTCGGCAGATGTAGCAAATACGATTCGATCAAACTTAGTAGAATTGAAACTTTTGATCGTCGATGAAATTTCCATAGTTGGAGCGAATATGCTAAGCCGAGTAGATACTCGATTAAGGCAAATTATGGGTAAAAATTCATCATTCGGAGGAATCTCTGTCATTCTAATAGGAGATTTGCATCAATTACCTCCTGTAAAAGACAAACCTATATATTCTGCACCTAATTCTGGACCTCTAAGTGCTCTTTCCGACATTCTATTATGGGAAGAATTCAAGTTCTTTGAATTGACAGAGGTGATGAGGCAAAAAGATGACAAAATATTTGTTGATGCTCTCAATAATTTAGCTCTTGGAAAGATGACAGATGAGGATAGATCTCTTATTCGAAGTAGAGAGATATCAGAAGAGGAAGTGCCTGAAGATGCAATCAGACTGTATTATGAAAATAAGCATGTTGATACCTATAATAATTCGAGAATAAATAAACATTCAGGGCGATGTTATGAAGCTGTTGCTGACGACAAGTTCTTGGGTAATGCATCAGAAAAATACAAAAAAAAGTTCTCAGTTCAATCAAAACAAATCACAGTCAGAAGAAAGAGTTGAGAATGCTACAATATAAAATCAAACTGAAATATGGGATCAAGTACATGATAACATCCAATGTGAATGTTTTGGATGGTCTTGTAAATGGTTCTTGTGGAGTATTAGAACACATAACATTTTCTTCCAACCCAGAAATTCCAGAAAAATTGTGGATGAATTTCAATCATCCAAATATTGGTTTGAAACAACAAGAGCCTTTCTTACGTTACATGATGGAAAATAATATTGATGAAAAATTGATACCCATTTCTAGAATGAGTTTGCAGATGTCAGGAAGTAGAGACAATCATTATCAAATTATGAGAGCACAATTTCCAGTCGTTCCAGCAGAGGCTATGACTATTCACAAAAGGCAAGGGCAAACATACAGCAACGTTTGTATAGACTTGAGGTTTGGTAGCCGATTAACTAGAGCCTTGCTCTATGTAGCGCTTAGCAGAGTGTGTAGTTTGAGCAATCTTTATATTTTAGGAACATTCAAACCTCCGAACGCTCCCGACGCCAATGATCCCCTCACCTGCGAATACAGAAAACTAAATGAAAGACGGTTGAAACTATCTTACACAGACTCAATCAACACAAACGATATGAAAATTATTTATCAAAATGTACGATCTTTCAATAAAAATGTTGAGCACATAAAAAGTGATGTTTGGTACAGGCAAGCAGATTTCCTCATTTTCTCTGAATCTTTCACCAAATTGGATGATCACATCAACTTAGAAAATTTCACTCTGATCTTTCGAACTGATTCAACGACAAGAATGCAATCTCGAGGTATATTAATATTCATGAAACATGAGGCAAATATCGAATATTCAGTAATAAAACACATACAATTGGAGGATGAGAAAAAATCTCATCTCTACTTAATTCTTATGAGATGCAATGATGTTGAAATTATAACAGGGTATAAATCCCCGTCTTTCAAAAATTCATCATTTTACGAAAACTTGACGGATCTGTTCAGAATAATGACTACAAATGTACGGAAAATTTTGATTGGTGATTTTAATGGTGATATCTTTCAGCCGAAAAATAATCTCGAAGCAACATTGAACGACTATAATTTCACGCGTGCTATACCTCCAAAAACTTCTACAACAAATTTCAACACACAAATAGATATTGTACTTGTCAATAACATTACGCATTTTCTCTCAGGTGTGTACGAAACTTACTTCTCTGATCACAAACCAATATTCATTGGACTGTGTAATTTGAACAACAATAGCATGCCTAATCACCAACAAAATGTTGAAAATACCATTGTCGATAAAATTACATTAACTAATCCCGTTTCAAAAATACCTCATGTGAAATCAAGTTTCCTATTACCACAATCAAAGAGATATAAAATATTTACCTGCAGTCCTTCCCCAAGTGAACGAACTGACAAAGTAAAAAACATCAAAATACTCAAGAATGGTAATATATGTGGAATAAATAAACGTGGAGGTGTTTCATTCCATTTATATAATACTTGTGGATTTGACAGTATCATGCAAATTTTTGTTTCTGCCTATGAAACCAACGCAATTCTCCGTAATTTGTAGATATCTCAGAAAGCGATAAATTCAAATTTGTGAAAGAATTCTACAGAAACAATATTCATGATAATTCTCTTATCTATGATTTGAGATGCAACCTCTTTTTAAGGCACAGAGATTATTTTATTGATAAGGCTGTATCCAACGGTAGTCATGTTGTTCTCGATGGTGCAGGGAATATAATTCCTTTATTCAAAAAAAATTTTGAAAGCGACCATAGCTATTCCGTATGTGTCAATTGTCCCATATGTGGTGATATGACTGTCAATAAATGCATAATTAAACCGGATTACGTAGCAATCTTCGAATATGGTTATAACGATTTCCTCACGATCTTGCAAATGACAATTGAAAATATTATGAGCCAATCGTTGACATGTCAAAATAATCATATCGATGTGAATCGATTAGTTACATTCCATGATCATTTGTTTATCGAATGCCCTTCCAACCACAATTTGCAGGTGCCATTGAATGCATTCCCAGTAAAATTTAACGTGAGGAATATGCATTACAATTTACATGGAATCGTAAATTTTATTAATCCAGAGAAAGTAAAAACCGGGTCTATTGGTCATTATAATGCATACATCTTGAGAAATGATAAATGGAATAAGGTTGATGACTTAGAATTGCAAGAAACCCTTGATATCGTTTCTACAGATACGATCTGTCCTCATTTGTGCATTTACATCAGAAATATCGACTCATAAATAGGTGGCACCTTTCAGATGTATATTTTAATGTATTTCCTTTATTGCTCATCGTCTTAGGAGGATAATGTAATAGTGTAATATAATAGTATGATATAATAGTATGATATAGACTTATAATTTTCCTATTATACTTTCAATTTTTGAATAAAATGAACCAATGTAAAGGTATCCATTTTTTCTCACGCTATAGAAAGGTCTGGCAAAATGAAACGTATTGACTGACGGAAATACTCTCAAGTTTTCAAGTAAAAGCTCCCATAGCTGGATTTTTAGCTGATAAAAAATATTCTACATTCCATCTCCCATTCATTCTGCTCGTGGCTTTTGAATCCATTATGTATTCCACTTTTTTATCAATACCTTCACTAGGAAAAATCATACGAGTGCCCATCACTAACAACTGTGATGAATGACGGGATTTTTTAAATAACAGAAGAAATGGTCAACCGTAAGGGACTCTGTTTAATTTCCTGAATGATCAAACATTTCATTCTTCTGCTTTTCAAAAAATTATTTCCCCAAACTTGGCCTACGCCAATCATTCCATACCGATCTGGAACACAATACACATTAGACAACTTCAAGCTGTTCCAGAACTTGAATGATCGACCATTCACATTAGAGTAAACTATTTCATCATTGACAAGAAATTGCCATGGAGAAAATGGAAATGCATCTGAAATATTCATGTCCACTAGATAATGTTACAGGAAACGTGACTCGAGAGTAAGTTTTTATTTGGACTCAACGACAAAATTAAATATTACTTATGGAATTGAATAGTTTGACAGGTGTAGCTGTAACCTTACGCCCGCTGAGGCTTGTAAAGGGCACAGTCATAACTGGTGTAATCTTATCCATCGGACGTCATGCAAATCAAGAAAAATTCATACAACTTAAATTTTACGATAAAAACAGAATAAAAAATTTACCTAGATATTATTTTAACCGTAAAGTAAGTCGGACCAACTGAAAATCTCGAGTTAAAGGATTTTTTCATTATCATTATCAATTCTATTCATCTTCACACATTAAATTTTTTCATTTCATTTACAGTTACACCTCAACTCTATTATTTGGACTTCATTCTCTATTATCGATGCTTCATTGGAATCAGAGCCTATTGGTTAGAATCGAGTTTTCGGTTTAGGAATTTTTCAAGAGAAATGTCTCGAAACTCATCATAAAATTATTATGGAATACAGTTTGAGCGAGATCAGAATTGATTGATGATTCATACGATCAGAAAAAAAGGCCAATCGGTCATAGATATTCCTTCAATACTTCTTATGAGATTTTTCTCACGTGATTTCATCCATGAAATTCAATTATTAAAATCTACCAAGTCACAGCCCATTAATGATCGAATTTCATATATCAATTTTTCTGGAATTATAACAATGCAATAATGTATATAACTAATTCCTTAGTTGATGTATATCCACAACGCTGTACTGGAAAAAACAACTACGAGGGAGAACTGGAGATCAGAAACATTTATTGATCAAGAATACCGAGATTATGTATGGCATGTTTATGGCACTGGACAAGTTAGCTACCATGGCGACATACAATTGAATGAAGTAATGGAGCTCAAGTCCGAGTAAAAATGAAGGAAGATTTCAATGATAAACGTGTAATGATAGTAAGAAGTAGGATACAATAAAACAATAATACTTAAATCACTCTATTTAGGCTTGATCCACTATATCATGAGACAAGAAAAAATGTACCACAAAGGAGGACAATTACATTTCTGTCCATTCTCAAGCTCAAACTGGTTATCAATCACTGCGAATAACGCCATACAATAGTTTGCCATTTTCAAATGAAATTTGTTATTGAGGTCGACTTTAAATTCCATTTAATGATTTTTTTGCACGAATACTTCAGTCGATTAGATCTTCCTTTATATCATACTTACCTTGATCGACAAAAACAATGCTGTCCTTCACAAACCACTAAAATCACACCTTCCACTAAAATCAGGTCTCCATATTGTCACAGACGAACGATTGTCCGATGAAAACCTCCGTGATCGATGAATTCTTCCAACAATTTCAATATATTATACCACATTGAATGATGTAGGGGTCATTCATACCTTCTAGGAGGTGAAAAGGAAAATATCCAGCATCCCAAGGAAATTAAGTTTTACAAAAGATAATAAAAATATCTCCCCAATTGATTTATCGCTAGCACCCATTTGGAGTACAGACTCTTGGTATCATATGAGATATATATGCCAAATTTTGAGATGATATTTTTCCTCTATCACAAGTTATCAGCTGTACGAGAATGAGGAGAACAAAAAAACGGAAAAACGTGAATATCTCGGAAACTTTGTGGGTAATGGTATGTAAATTTTGATTGATTTAGATAGCTGCCATCGAGACGAATATTTTGAAAAAATAAATAAATAAATCCGCCCAGTAGTAAAGGAGATATGTGGCAAAATACATATTTACAAAAAATTGAATATCTCGCGAACTGCTCGGTCGATTTTGTCCATCCAAAATACCATCCGTCTATATCATAAAAGCTACAAGCACACCAAATTTTAAGTCACTATCAACATTTTTTAGTGAGTTATCGTGCGCACAAGGTTTTCCACGATAAAACAGATAAACCACAATATCTCGACGCACTACAAAGATGGTCTCTACATTATGGGCGCCCCGAATAGAGGCCATCGAGACGAATATTAAAAAAAAAAAGTTGAAATCCGTGCAGTGGTTGATGAGATATAGATCAAAAACGCAATTTGAACAAGTGGTTATATCTCGGGAACTACTGGATCGATCGAGCTGAAATGAAGCACCAAAATGGGGCTTATTTATAGCTATCATGACACAGAATTTCAGATTTTTATCTCCGAACGTCACCGTATTTATGTTGAATTTTCTAAAAATACACCCCCAAAAAAGACAATTTGCACATACATACGTACAGACGCAACCTTAAAAACATCATTTCTTCACGTTTCATGATGTTCTAGATCATTTGCAATGAAAATTAGAAAATCGAAAAGTCGACCAAAAACAATGCTTCCCTTCGGAAGCCAAAAAGGAGATTGTATAAAGCAAACGTGCGCAAAGAATTTGCCTGGTCTCAATTCTATAGGGAGTGCACAGAAAAGTACTATTTCCCTGCGGGGAAGGAGACACTGATCAACAAGCAGAAATGACCAATCACCAATCTTTCTTTACAATAGACAACGAATGCAAACGAAGTGGACTGAAAAAGAAGAAATAGAACCTTATTTCTCATAGGATGTTTAGGACTCCCTCTCGCGGACTCCGCGTTTTCTTTATGGAGTTTATAAACAAAAACCTCCATCTTCAACAAATACAATGGAGCGTGCAGGACGGCCGAGATTGTTACCACCCAAGGCGACGCGTGTGCCAGGGGTGCCGCCATTGTTGTTGGGGCGACCAGGGGGAACAGTGGATTTCGTGGCTATACAAGGATACAACTGACCAATAGAGATACCCAGTGTCTATGGAAACTGCGATCATGCAATAAGTAAAACCACACCCATGGCTTGCTCTCAACGATCATAAGAACCCCATAAAATACGTAAATTATGAGGGCTGGGTGACACTAATGTGGTCTCGTCCTTCAAGTGGCCACCTGGAGTCATTCTTTCGTGCAGCCCCAGGTAGTCGAATCTCCGTCTTACCTGTCTTTTCACCGGACAAGTGAAACTGCCATCGTAAGTCATCGGATCGTCACAGAGAGTCACCCATCAATACTTCTTGTCATCAAAAGAAGCTCTTCTTCCTGCTAGTAAGTGTCATCGGCGTGCAACATCACCGCGACTGAGTGATCACACCCGACCCAATTTTACTTGATCAACAACTGTAAGTTAATGCTAAGTCGTTATCTACTAATTTTTTCTTTTTCTTTTCATTCCTTTCCAATTCTAATTCTCCAAAATTCTCCTCTCCGAGGTTTTATCTTGGGATCATTGTAGACAGCCTCTTTTTTATCACTAATAAAAACATTTCTTTATGGCATTAGATGGGGTTCTTTCTCTTTACGTGATCTCCATTTCTGACTCTCGCGCAATCTACCCTAGTGCACCTTAGTTCTTTATCCCATGCAATCCGATCCCATCCTTTCTCCCGGTCTCTACCCCTTGTAATTGGTCACGGTCAGGACAGTCTTTGGGATCACCTTTGTTACTGATTTTCGCCCATTCCATAACCTAGAGATCGCAACATCCCCACCAAGAATAGATTTTCCAAAGTTTGCAGAACTCATAGTTTCTCCTTCTAACTAGTGCTACGTAAAAAGACCGTCACGAGGGTGAACTCATCTCCCAAAAGCAGTGGAATTTCAGTGCACTCAACAGGTTATAAGCCTGAAAGTTTTAAACCAAAAGTACCTCGACATTCAGTGAATATGAAGAATCAAAATGGAATAAAAACAGTGAGTGATCGAGTTTTGGAAAATAATAGTGAAGAAAAAAACGAATTGGAAAAATGCTGAAAAAAAGGAAAAGTCCAAAGAAGTGCGGTCTAAAAGCCTGGGCCTGCCATGAACATTGACCCGGAGACCCGAGTGATTGAAAAGAAGAGAAACTCGGGAGGACGATTGAGCGATAAACAACCCCATAATGCTCAAGGTGATTCCAATATTGTGAATATGAATGGTGAAAAAATATTGTGAAAAAAGTGAAATTAATCTAGTGAGCGCGGAGGATAAAAACTTGTAGATTAATATGCTTGAAGATGGCCTCGATGATATCTTTAATTAAATGACTAGTGAAAATCCAACACCCGCGGGAAAATATGAGGCGAACAAGGACAAAGGAAAGAAAAATCGACTGAAAATCGTGAAAAAGAAACAGGAAAAAGTACGCGCTCGTGAAAATCGTTTAAAAATCGCCAAAAAAAGAGAAACAATTCAGAACTCGCGAGTTTGCAAAAAATCGCCTTGAGGGGTATTCATCGCGACAAATCACCTCGGAGACGTCTGAGTTCGTGTCAGAGACGCAACCATCGATAGAAATCATTCCAGTGACTCCGGAGGCATTCTACGCCCCTGATGGATCCCACGATTTCATGGAAATTACCCCAGCGTCTTCAGAGATGATCAATGCCATCTCCCAAATTTCAGACATAATAGAAATTATCCTAGCAACTCCAGAGATGATAGACCAGGACTCGCAGTTTACGCAGAGAATTGATATAGTTCCGGAGGCACCAGAGACATTTTACAACCACTGATGGCTTCTCGGACATAAATGAAATCATCCCAGAGACACCCGAGGCTGTGAATATATTCTCTCCCACTCCAGAAATGATAGACCCAATGGCGATCATCCCTGCAAGTCCAGAGGCTGCTAATCGCATTTGGGAGACTTTGGAGCCAACCATCCCAATAACTCCAGAGACTCCGTCAATAATTCATTTTGTGCTCGAACACCAAGGGGATGCTGCCCAGCCTAGAACATCACATGAGATGTCTTTAAGCCCTAAAGGTAAATATCTAAGATTTGTGGACATTAATTTTTTTTCTAGTGCAGAGTTTTTTAATCAAAACTTGCATTTTTCTTGTTTTATACTATTCAGAGCTACGAAAGAGCATTGAGGAAATTGAGGCTAAATTAGCAGAGATTGCTACAACCCTGGAAAATCGGGAGCGAGGAGATCAAGTGATTCAAGAAGAAATACAACGCATTCAAGGTATGCCAACTTAGGGCCAGCAGGACCTTGATAAGATTGACATGGAATTGAAGCAGAGCAGCAACCGGCAGCGATTGGCCCGCCAGGCTCTCGATTTTGAACCGTTGTCCCTGAGAATGCTATCGGATTGGAAATTTATTCGTTTTTTTTCATTCTTTCTTTATAATTATTCAACATTTTTGTAATCTTTTGAATAGAGAATAAATACATTTTAGCATAAAAAATGAGTTGCAACTTTCATTTCATGTAGCCTCCAATATTCCCTATCCTATGCCTGAAAGTTTTCCTGCTCGGGGAAGTCAGAGGAAGTTTCACTCTTTTCTTCCTGGTCTTTCACCTGTTTTCTTCCCTTAAACGTCTTTTTCCTCCTTACTGTCCAGAGGGATTGAAGGGTAGATAGTGGGAGGACTTCTGCACCTATATAAGTTGCGAGGTCCCTCCAACCCCCATGTATCACCTCACCCTCCTCAGGAAAAATTTCAGTGCTTTTTCATGTTTTCTTAGTGTTGTGAGATGTTTTGTTTTTCTTTTGTTGTGTTGTCTTATTTTAAAAAAGTTGAAAAATGGTGGTACCCGTTGTCGCTCCAGACACTGTCCACAGGCTAGTCATTACATCGATGATTAGTTCTGTGTTTTTTGTGAAAATCTGGGCGCGTTTTAGTGTCTTTGTTAGCGATTTTTTGCGTGTTTTTTTTGTTCATTTTGTTTGTTTGTCGTCATCTTCTCCTTTGTTTTTTGAAACCCTCTTACGACAAACGCGTGCATGTTCCGTCCGGTTTTTATGCGTTTTTTTGAATTTTTCAATAATTTTTTTCGGTTTTCATCAAAATTTTTGGTCGAAAGTCATTTTTACTCGCGTTCTCTATCGCGATAACTTTTCCGTAAAAGAAAATTCTTGCTCGCGTTTTTTTCATTAAAAAAAAAATTAATTGCTTTTAATATATTTTTTCTGTATTTTTAGATGCAGGAAACGAGAAGGGAGAGGGCCTACCTCAGGGCAGCCAACGAGTGGCTGCTTTGGGAGGACGAGGAGGGCGAAACCCTTGATGGTGACGATATGTTCCTCATCAGAGCCCTCCACGCCAGGGTGGGAAGTTGGCTGTTGGAGGCCGAACATGAGGCCTACATGGTCACAAGTCTCTCTGTCTCTCTTTTTCTCTCTCGCTCGCTCTCTCATCGTCTTCATTTTCTATTCCTTTTTTCCCCCTCTAATAACCCTCCCTTCCTGCCTATCCCTTCTTTCCTTCCTATTAATAGGTTTTCTGTTTTTTTGGTTTCAGTGAGGAGAACGGTGGGAGGGTGGACTCGGGCCGCTCACCCTCAGAGCTCGATGGGTGCGGGCGCTCCGGCGTGAGGCCTAGTGGCTGATGGTCGAAAGCGAGCAAGCTCTCGAGCGCTACGAAATCGAGGATCAATGGGACCTCCAAATCCTCTTCGGGGACGCCCTTCACCACCCCGATTGCACCGAGAATGACTGGGACCTGGAGGAGTGGGAGTAAGACACAGTCGCCACGAAAAAACAAAAACAAATTTTTTTAAATATATTTCCACTTTTAAAAAAATGTAATGTTTGCATTGAATTTTGGATTTGAAAAAAAGGAATTTTTCAGAATTAGTTCTTATAAAAAAAAAAGTTGAATTAATTTCTCTCCTCTCATTTAACACGGAAAAAGAACTTAAAATTTACTTCCCTCCAAAAATAAGTATTTTGGAAAAAAGAAAAAAGTTCACGTTTTTTTATGATATATTTCTTTGTTTGGTTCCCCTAGGGGATACAAAGAACTTCCATTTCCCCACCCCCCCGTACATAAACCTTTTATTTTATTTACTAAATCTATTACTAATAATATAATCTACTATTTAGATTTCTTAGTCCTATAAACGTATAGCTACTATGTACAACTTAACCTACCAAAGCTGAAAGCGAGTGTTGAGTGAGAAAGCAAGTGCGACAGTGAGCATGAGCGTGAGAGAGCGAGTGCAAGAGCGAGTGGCCCCCGCTTCCGGTCTCCGATGTTCCTCTGATTCTTCCAGAGCCTTACTCTCTTTATCCTCCCATATCCCTCCCTGAGACCCTTCCCACAGTACCCTCTCCCTCCCCCACACACACCCGCATATCCACACATCCCCCTTCACTCATTCACTGCAATTACCCCGTCCTACTCCCATTCTATTATCCACCTTTCACCCTCTCCCTTTTCGTCCTGAATCTCACATACTCTGTCCCACACGCTCCTTTCTTCTCCCTCCTCATTTCTGCACACCTCCAAAACATGCGTCCATGTCTCCTCCCTCGCATGACATCTCCTACATCTTTTCCTTTCCTCCTTCTCCCATTCTCTCTCCCCTCTCATTCCTTCCCCTAAGGTATATCTAGCCAATCTGTTCCACCTTTCCTCCCCCCATTCTTTCTCCAGATATTCCGGAATCCCCTCTGATCCTACTCCCTTATACCACCTATTCGAGGTAGACTTCACTATCCTTCCCCATCTTTCTTTTCTCTCCTTCTCCCTATCCATCTCCCTATCCATCCACCCCTTCTCTACACCAAACCGAGCAGCCCCCTCTCCTCCCTGAACCTCCTCCTCTCCTCCTCCCATTTTGAGACCCCCTTCTTGCTCTCCCTTCTCTCTATCGCGCTCAGACAGATCCTGGCGATACTACTTCCCTCCCCCCGTCACAGCTTCTCCTGAAAATTCCACGCCCTATTCGCCGCTCTTGTCCTCAGTTTATCCCTCTTCAATTCCTCCCTAACTAGGTATCCCGACGTCCGCTTTCCTAAACCTAGTACCCATCTCATATACCTCTCCTGCATCCTCTCTACCTTATCTCCTTCCTTCCAACCCTAAATCTCCGCACCGTACCCCACGACCGACCACACCAGCGAATCAAATAGCCAAATCCTCCTCTTCCAGTCCCTCTTGAGTCGTCTTTTCCCCATCCCCCACACCGGCCCCATTAGGTTCCCCGCCTTTTCAATCCTACTCTTCACCTGCTTTTCCTGTCTCCCATTCCTCTGAAACCAATACCCCAGGTAAAAGAATTCCCTTACCTCCTCAACCTCCCTCCCCGTCATCATCCATTTCCATTTCTTCCCCTTTCCACCCCCGAACACCATTACCGTTGATTTCTCCGCATTAATCGTCAACTCCTTCCCCTTCATATATTCTCCCATAAATCCCATCATCAGCCTCATCCCCGCTTCATCCTCCGCTAACACGACCATATCGTCCGCATACGCCAGCGAAAAGATTTTCGTCGCTCCCAGCGGTACTCATCCTTTCCACCTTTTCCTCAGTTCCTCTTCCAGATTCGCCAGCAATACGTTGAATAAAATCGGGCTCAGCGGATACCCTTGCCTAACCCCCCTCGCTGTCCAGAACTTCCCAGATACCCTATCTCCTACACTAACCTTGCTCGCTGTCTCCCTGTAAATCTCCTTCACCCTCTCCGTTAACGCGTCTGAAATCCCTCTGTCCCTTATCACCTCCCATAACACTTTCCTGCTCACCGAGTCAAAAGCCGCCTTCAAATCAATGAAACACGTCACCAACTTTCCCCCTTTCTCCTGCACCTGCCAATTCACCAGATAGTTGAGCATGAAGATATCATCTATCGTGGCCATTCCTCTTCTGAACCCAGTTTGGTTGTCCGGCACAATCCCCTTTTCCTCCATTTCCCTCTCTAATCTCTTTGTCAACACTGACGCATACATCTTGTACAGTGTTTGCATCAGTCCCCCCTGTATTCCTTCACCCTCTTACCCTCCCCTTTCTTTACTATTGGGGCCCGCAGCCGATCTTTCCACTCTGCCAGCCAACCTCCACCCTTCCAGACACCATTACATATCCTCCGCGCTACCCTTTTCTTCCCGTCTCCCCCTTCTTTCCAGATCTCATTTTCTATCTCATCCTCTCCTGTCGCCTTTCCCTCTTTCAGTTTTTTTATCACCACTTCCACTTCCTCGTATGACAAACCGTCCTCTCCCCGTCCCGCTGTTTTGGAGGGGTGGAGGGGATGAAGGAGCCTAATCCTATCCACCCCTCCTACCATTCCCTAACACTCTACATTCTACTCCTCCTAACAGTCTCATAAAATAGTCCTTCGATTCCTCCAACCCGATTCTTTCGTTTACATTCTTGTTTGTTTTCCTCTCCCTATTCACAACCTCCCACACTCTCCCCTCCTCCACTACCCTCCCCACCGCCGCTTCAAACTTTGCCCACTCCTCCTCCTTCTTCCTCAGACATAGCTTATTATAATCCCTTTTCCTAACCCTATACTCATCCCTCGACACTTTCCCTTTCCTCGCCTGCCTCAGAGTCCTTCTCACCTTTTTCTTATTCTCTTGGCACTCCACGTCCCACCAGTCCCCCCAACGCTTCCCTTTCCTTTTCATCTCACTCTCTATCCTACTTTTGATCTCCTTCACCCTTTCCCTTACTTCTTTCACCATCTCATCCACCGAACCCTCCCCCCATTCCACCTTCTCTAATTCTCTTCTCAGTTTTTCTCTCTCCTCTCTCTCCCAGAAAGATACCTTGGGTGACTTCCTACTTTCCTTCGTTCTGGATCCCCCTGCCTTCCTAGACTCCTATCCTTTCACCGTTACCACAAGAGCGAAGTGATCCGAATCACATTCCTCTCCCACCACCATACTTTCCACTATTCCCCTCCCCCTATCGTCCATCAGTACGTAGTCTATGACCGTCCTATTTACTCCTTCCTCTCTTGTGAACTCTCCCTCCTCATCCCCCTTCTGATTCCCATTCAAAATCGTCCACCCCGTTTCATCCAGCGCTTTCAGCAGCATTTTTCCCTCTTTGTATACTTCCCTATCCTCAGACCTTTTTGACTCTCTTCCCCCCCCCCTTCATCATCCTCCACCAGTCCCCCTTCCGTCCCCGTCGCTGCATTAAATTCCCCCTATCATTACTATCTCCTCTCCCTTTCTCTTCATTTCTTTCTCGACCCTCTCCATTTTCCTGTCCATATCCCTATTTTTTTTCCCTCCTCAATCTTATCTTTCCCTCTATCCACCCCTCGGTCTCTTTTCCTTCCTCCTCCACTCCTTCCTACTCTTCTCTGTCGCTTAACTCCTTCCTTATTCCCATCAACATTCCTCCCTTCGCCCTTCCTTTCTTATGATCCCTTGCGGCTAGTTGTACTTTCCACCAGTACCCGTCAGACAGTCTCTTCTCCACCCTCTCCCAGGCTGCTTTTTCAGTCCAAGTCTCCATTAACACCAACAACTCCCCTCTCCTCAGGCTCTCCTAAAAGTTTTTGTCTTTCCTTTCTAATCCCCTCACATTCCAAAACTCCTTCCTTTTTTTCCGTTTCTATCCCGCCCAACCTTCCCTACTGACCATTTGATCCTCCCCACCCCCTGGCTGATCGATCAGCTCGGTCTCCATCCCTCCATTATCTACCTCCTCTGTCCTGTTACCCACCCTTCTCTGATCCCCCCTTCTCACATCCTGCCATTCCTCTCCCCTCTCATTCCATAGTTTCTCCGTTCTTTCATCGATAATCCACCTCTCTCCATCAATCAACATCATTCCCTTTCCCACCCTTACTCTCCTCCGTTTCCTTCTTTCTATCCCTTCTACACGCCCCAGCCTCCACTGCATTCTTTCCATCCAAGTTAAATCGTTATCCAACCTCTCTGGCCGACCCCTCAGTTTCGCCCTACCTTCCATCACCTCCCTTTTCTGACTGGGGTCCTCCAGCTCCACCACTACTGTCCCCCTCCCTTGCCGATCTTTTCCTCCCAGTTTTCTTATTTCCTTCACCCCCACCTCGACCTCCAACACCGTTGTCAGTAGGTCAACAACCTCTTGTCTACCGTCCCCTTCTCCCAGTTCAATCTTTCTCACCACCAAATTCTTAGTTCCCCTCTCCCTTTCCTTTTTTTCCTCCCTTCATTCCAGTTCCCATACTCTTTCCTTCAGTTTCTCATTTTCTTTACACACCTGTCCCCCCCCCTCTCCCCCATCTTCCACTTTTCCCAACTTTAGTTCCCTCACCATTTTCTCCAGAGCTTCCACTTTGTCTGCTTTTGTTTCCAGCGCTTCCAACCTTTCCCTTACCTCCACAACCTCCTCCTTATTTTCTCTCCTAACTTCCACCACTATCTCCCCGAAGTCATTCATTTTCTCCCATAGACGTTTCTTTTCCTCTTCCCACCTGCCTTCCCACTTCTCCCATTTCTCATTCACTATTCTAATCTCCTCCCTGACCCCCCTCCCCTCCTCCTTCAGCTCTTGCAGCTTCGAGAACGTTTCCTCCTTAAAACTCTTGAGAAAACTCTCCATNCGAAGTCATTCATTTTCTCCCATAGACGTTTCTTTTCCTCTTCCCACCTGCCTTCCCACTTCTCCCATTTCTCATTCACTATTCTAATCTCCGCCCTGATCCCCCTCCCCTCCTCCTTCAGCTCTTGCAGCTTCGAGAACGTTTCCTCCTTAAAACTCTCGAGAAAACTCTCCATTCTTTCCACACTCTCCTCATATCCTCCTCTCCTTTCCACCCTTCTTCTTGTTTTTCTCTCCTCCCCGCTGTCTTCCAATTTCACCGACCTTCTCCTCTTACTATCTTCGCTATTCTCCGACCTATTTCCTCACCACCCGAAACCCATCCTTTCCTCCTTCTTCCATGCCTCCAGCGAAGACAGAGATCTAGTTCTCCCCCCAATAGCCCTACCTAGCCTCTCCAAATTCGTGCGTCTCCCTCTCTTTTTCTTCTCCATCTCTGCCCCCCCCCCGCTCCACTCTTTATCAGAAAGGTCCGACAACTCCCGCGAAGGCTCATAAACGGTCTCATTTTGGCCTCCTCCATTATCCTGCTCATTCCCCTTCCCGCTCAAATCTTGCTTATCCTCCTCTCTCGCCCCTCCTTCGTCACCACTACCCGCTCCCCCCTTCCCACTCGCCGGTATCCCCTTCGACCTCGACGACACCACCATTGAGTGGAACAAATGACTCATCTCCCTTCCTTATCCTTCTCACCTGTTCTACCGACCTGTCCGATCGTTAGTTGCCCTTATCACCGCTTCTCTCTACCTANGCTTATCCTCCTCTCTCGCCCCTCCTTCATCACCACTATCCGCTCCCCCCTTCCCACTCGCCGGTATCCCCTTCGACCTCGACGACACCACCATTGAGTGGAACAAATGACTCATCTCCCTTCCTTATCCTTCTCACCTGTTCTACCGACCTGTCCGATCGTTAGTTGCCCTTATCACCGCTTCTCTCTACCTATCGCTACCTTCCCCTTCCCACGCCCTGTCTCCCACCAAAATAACACCTATCCCCCTCCTCCCCTTCGCGCCAAGATCAACCTAACTCTTTCTCCCACGAAGCCACACCTAAATATCCCTCCTCCACCTACTTACACCCCAAACACACTACTTTCACACCACTTCACACACCACTCCTCTCTTCTTCCACCCATTCCCATCCTTTTTCCCATCCAAACAACCTCTAAGCCTCTTCAAAAGAGCAAAAAACCTAAGCACTCCAAATACCTGCCACGCTCTCCTCGCAGACTGGAAACGGAAGTCCTCACGTGTTTTTATTTTGAAAAAAATTCATTAAAAAAAACGTACATTAAAAAAAAATCTTGAATTTATAAAAATTTATATCTACGAAAAAATAACTTACATCTAGCATTGAAAACTTACATATAGTATTGAAAAACTTTGACACCTACTTTACATCTAGAAAAAATCCAAAGGAGGTTTCCTTCGTGTTCATTTTTGAATCGTTGGGTTCAACCATATGGCGTTTTCTCTTATATTCGTAGGGGAAAGTTGAAGCGCCTTCATCATGCCTTCGTTTTGGGTCCGTCGCGCGGATAATTTTGCTCCCCGGTTTCGTGATGACACCATGGTACATCGTCCGTCGTATGTTCTTGTAGTTAATTTGGTAAGGTTCTATCTTATCGACGATGAGGGCTCGAATCGAATCATACTGAATCTGTGTACGCCTCTCGTAATTTAGCCTAACACTTTTTATCGACATACGCGGCAGCGTATCGGCCAAGAAAAGTTTTGACTCCGACTGTACAAACGATCAGGCCGATCGCTGCCGTGTATCTATACACGAAATAACTACGCCCTCCACTACCTCCGAATCATATCCATTAAATAAAATACAAACGTGACGAGCTACATGAAAAATACTCTTAGTTACATTATATATGTAAATTGGCCACAAGCTTCTAATTGATGTAACTATTTTTTTGTTCGAAGCAATATTTAAAAAAATACGCGCATAGCAACGGGTTCACATGACCATTCTCGCATTTCACATCAACTCCTATCATTTTTTTTGTTACGGAGTTGGTAGCAGTGTAATACAACCACACGCACCAAGGAGGGAAGCCCGGGAATCTACAAATTGAATATGGTGCACGAATGATGAATTCCACAGATATTTTTCAATCGAGTTCCGTGCACAAATGAATTCTCGAAGAAGCGAATTCAGTCGGAAAAGCTTGAATAAATAATTAAAAGTCGGTGCAAATAACGACTATGGAATAGAACTATTTGTTTTACTTCGATTGTTAATTGGAAAGATGATTTATCGTGTGAAAAATAAATGAGCGAAATTGATTTGAAAATGAAAAAACTTTACAGGATATAAAATCGATTCCTTGTTTATTTTGAAAAAAATAATGAAATCTCCATAAAAAAAAATGAACACAAATGTTTTTGTAAAAAAACTGCGCTAAGAAAAAGTTTTGTTTGGTTCTTTGGGAAGTAGAACTTTTTGAAAAATACAGAGAAATGAAAAAGAAAGCCAAGTCAGCAATGTCGAATAAACGAAAATAGTGCACAATCAGATTTCTATAAGAGAAATTGTTTCAAATCGAATGAGGATTTAAAAAAAATTCTCCCATAGACCCCATGTATGGGTGAACACCCATACTATAGGGGGTGCCAAAAAAACTCAACTCCCGTTAATTCCCGTCAATTCACGTCCCACGTGATGGGAACCACCACTACACCTCCATGTAGCACTCATCAAACTCAACTCCCGTTACGTCCCACGTGACGGGCACACCCCATATATGGGTGAACACCCATACTATGGCACCCATATATGGGCACCCCCCCATATATGGGCACCTCCCCACACCACCCGTGACGGGAACCACCACTACACCTCCATGTAGCACTCATCAAACTCAACTCCCGTTAATTCCCGTCAATTCACGTCCCACGTGACGGGCACCCCCCATAGTGTGGGTGTTCACCCATACATGGGGTGTACCCCATATGGGGGGGTACTTATGTATATGGGGTGGTAGCCATATGTAGGGGGTGCTCATATATGGCACCATGAGGTAAAAAAAAAAAATTCTAAGAGAGTTAGAATTTAGAAAGAAAAAATTTCCGCTTCACCCAACCGGAAATCGAACCCGGGTCTCCCAGATACGCGCCGGTTACTCTTACCGACTAAGCTACCGAGAACCACAGAAATTCACTCTCAAATTCACCTCAAACACCGCCTAACCTCCTTTAGGCATTAAAGAATTCTAAGAGAATTAGAATTTAGAGAGAAAAAATTT
>NW_021681309.1:20727-34261 GCF_001412515.2 Diachasma alloeum
GGTGAATTTGAGAGTGAATTTCTGTGGTTCCCGGTAGCTTAGTCGGTAAGAGTGCCCGGCGCGTATCTGGGAGACCCGGGTTCGATTCCCGGCTGGGTGAAGCGGAAATTTTTTCTCTCTAAATTCTAATGCTCTTAGAATTATTTAATGCCTAAAAGAGGTTAGGCGATGTTTGAGGTGAATTTGAGAGTGAATTTCTGTGGTTCCCGGTAGCTTAGTCGGTAAGAGTGCCCGGCGCGTATCTGGGAGACCCGGGTTCGATTCCCGGCTGGGTGAAGCGGAAATTTTTTCTCTCTAAATTCTAATTCTCTTAGAATTCTTTAATGCCTAAAGGAGGTTAGGCGGTGTTTGAGGTGAATTTGAGAGTGAATTTCTGTGGTTCCCGGTAGCTTAGTCGGTAAGAGTGCCCGGCGCGTATCTGGGAGACCCGGGTTCGATTCCCGGCTGGGTGAAGCGGAAATTTTTTCTCTCTAAATTCTAATGCTCTTAGAATTATTTAATGCCTAAAGGAGGTTAGGCGGTGTTTGAGGTGAATTTGAGAGTGAATTTCTGTGGTTCCCGGTAGCTTAGTCGGTAAGAGTGATCGGTGCGTATCTGGGAGACCCGGGTTCGATTCCCGGCTGGGTGAAGCGGAAATGTTTTCTCTGAAATTCTAATTCTCTTAGACCCATATATGGGGGGGGGCAACCCCCCCCCCATATATGGGCACCCCCCTTAAATTAGAACATGATAAAAATCATGTACTGTTCCTCGCCTGAACTGACCGCGGATCATGGGGGGAAAATTAGTATCTTACCCCAGCGAGTTGTAGGATCACCCAGGGCCACAATTGTGATTTTATTTTATTTTATTTATTTTATTTACCTTCTTTCCATCATTCTCTCGAATTCTGTCGATCGCGCTCACTGAGGGTTACGTGAGCGTCCTGACGAGGGTAGTGGAGCGGAGCATCGGGAAGGGCTACAAGACGGGGCTATAACTGAGGAGCAGCACACCGACGAGCACGCACACACCGAGTCTGGGAGACACACCACGTAGGACGCGAAAGACGATCGTCGCACGCCAGCAGGCATCTCAGGCCTCTACGTGCGAACCCCCACCACCTCACCGATGGATCGGCGGCACAAGGCCGTCCAGTAAAAAACCGATGCTTGAGGAGCATCGGATTATGTTGGCTCCTGCGCCGCTTAACGCGGATCACATCCACCGACCCCGAGGCGCAAGTCCCAGTTTTCTGGGACTACGGAATTTGGGATTAGAACCATTTTAAAATGCTTGAATCAAATTGTCGAATTCCCTGGATTCTTCGCTCTCTATCACGTGATCGGGTNACATCTCAGGCCTCTACGTGCGAATCCCGACCACCTCACCGATGGATCGGCGGCACAAGGCTGTCCAGTAAAAAACCGATGCTACAACATTGAGGGAGCATCGGATTATGTTGGCTCCTGCGCCGCTCAACGCGGATCACATCCACCGACCGCGAGGCGCAAGTCCCAGTTTTCTGGGCCTAATGAATTTGGGATTAGGACCATTCTAAAATGCCAAAATCAAATTGTCGAATCACTTGGATTCTTCACGCTCCATCACGTGGTCGGGTGGGGGAAGGAGAAATTGAGGGGTTCCTCGGGGCGATGTACGGCCCCGACGGACACTCTTCGCTGGGATTTGTTCAGCTAAAGTCGGTCTGCGCAATTTAAGTTTCTTTCGCTCTTCGAGCTTATTTGACTGAACGAAAAAGTAAAGTACTTTGTGGTGTTTTGCCCGACTGTTCCGGCTTTCTTTTCCGATGTCGCCGTACTGAGGATCCCGACGAGTCTGCCTGGTGTTCTCGCGAAATCACGGTGAGCGTTTAATTTCGTTGTGAGTGCACGCGTACTTCCAGTAGTGAATCCACTCCGACGCCCATTTTGGGGCCGTTTGAGAATGTACTAGAGTCTGCTTGTGACGCGGCACTCTGTAGCCTTCAGCTACCTCATGAGTTGATTTTACTATGAGTATTTCTACTTGATCATTATTACTAATTTTTTTTTGTGGGGAAAAACTAATCCTAACTCATTTGTTATGTCGATCTTCGCCAATAACTTTTCGTGTCGTGGCTCTCGCGTCGTCGTCGCTTACGGGTGATCCTCGGGTCTTAGCGTCTCCCACGCATCTCTAAAATTATTATTATTTCTTTTAGTTAGTTAGTATCACTAAGTTAATTACATTTTTTTTGGTTTGTATAGCGTCTTTGCTCACGGGAGTCCTCTCCCGCACGTATACAAAATCCTACATTGACTCTCGTATGGACGAGTAAAAGATCAGACTTAACTCATGGAATAAAAATATATATTTTTTTTGTTTTGTAAAAGTTTGCATACTGTTGAGTTACGCTCATTGTAGCCTGTTCCCACACGCCTCCGCGATTATCTGAGCTAGTCGTGGAACGCGTCTCAACTGTGTGACCTTGTCCTTTGGCGGTTAAAAGGACTGGCGCCCTTTTTGGCATTTTGTCTCCTCTCGTTATTCCCGTCGTTCTAATTCCGGGTTGAGAGAGTCCAAAGAGGTCGCTGAAAGTTCGTGGAGAACCACGCGTCTGAATCCCGCAGACGCGCTTGGGAAATTACCTCACAATATATAGGCCCTATATATGGACACCCCCCGTATATATGGGCACCCCACTATATATGGGCAGCCCCCTTAGAACCCCCAGGACCCTTATGACCCTTACCACCCCTATGACCTTCATGACCCTCAGCGCTCCTATGACCCTCGTGACCCTTACCACTCCTATGACCCTCGTGATCCTTAGCACCTCTATGACATTTAGAACCCCTATGACCCTCGTGACCTTTGAGACCCTTAGCCCCTCTATGACCCTTATGACCCTTACCACCCCTGTGATCCTTAGCCTCGCTATAACCTTTATGACCCTCGTGACCATTATGTCGCTTAGCACCTCTTGACCCTCGTGACCCTTATGACGCTTAGCCCCTCTATGACCCTTATGACTCTTAACACCCCTATGAGCCTTAGCAGCTCTATGACCCTCGTGACCCTTATGACCCTTAGCACATCTATGACACTCGTGACCCTCATGACTCTTAGCCCCTCTATGACCCTTATGACCCGTAGCACCCCTGCTACCCTTATGACCCGTAGCACCCCTATGACCCTTATGACCTTTAGTCCTATATTTTGGGAGGTATTTTTTTCCAAGCGCGTCTGCGGGATTCAGACGCGTGGTTCTCCACGAAATATCAGCGATCTTTTTGGACTCTCTCAACCCGAAAGTAGAACGACGGGAATAACGAGAATCACACCGTTGAGCCGCGTTCCACAACTAGCTCAGATAACCGCGGATACGTGTGGGAACAGGCTACAATGAGCGTAACTCAACAATATGCAATTGTTTACAAAACACAAAAGAAAAAAATATTTTCAAATCATAATTAAGTGTGATTTATTACTCGTCCATACGAGAATTAGCGTAGGATTCTGTACACGTGCGGGAGAAGACTCCCGCGAGCAAAGACGCTATACAAACCAAAAAAAAAATAATGTAACTAACCTAGTGATACTAATTAACGGAAAGAAATAGTAATTACTGTGAAAATGCGTGGGAGACGCTAAGACGCGAGGATCACCCGCCAGCGACGACGACGCGAGAGCCACGACATAAAAGTTGTTGGGAAAGGTCGACGTAACAGATGAGTTAGGACTAGTTTTCCCCACAAAAGAAAATTGGGAATACAAATCAAATAGAGAAACTAATAAAAAAAATCAACTCAAGAGGTAGCTGGAGGCTACGGAGTGCCGCGTCACAAGCAGACTCTAGTACATTCTCAAACGGCCCCACAATGGTCGCCGGAGTGGATTCACTACTGGAAGGACACGTGCACTCACAACGAAATAAGACGCTCACCGTGATTTCGCGAGAACACCAGGCAGACTCGTCTGGACCCTCAGTACGGCGACGTCAGATAATAGAGCCGGAACAAACGGGCACAACACCACCACGTACTTTACTCTTGTTCAGTCAAATAGCACGGAGAGCGAAAGAAAACTTAAATGGCGCAGAGCGACCTTATCGGAATAAATCCCAGCGAAGAGTGTTCGTCGGGGCCGTACACCCGATCACGTGATAGAGCGCGAAAAATCCAGGGGATTCGACAATTTGAGTATTTTTACAATGGTTCTAATTCCAAAATCCTTAGTCCCAGAAGCTGGGACTTGCGCCTCGCGGTCGGTGGATATGATCCGCGTTGAACGGCGCAGGGGTCAACATAATCCGATGCTCCCTCAATGTCGTAGCATCGGTTTTTTACTGAACGGCCTTGTACCGCCGTTCCATCGGTGAGGTGGTGGGGGTTCGCACGTAGAGGCCTCAGATGCCTGCTGGCGTGCGACGATCGTCTTTCGCGTCCTACGTGGTGTGAGTTTCCCCGACTCGGTGTGTGTGTGCTCGTCGGTGTGCTGCTCCTCAGTTATCGCGCCGTCTTGTAGCTCTCCCCGAGGCTCCGCTCCACTCTGGGCGAGGGCCTGTGAGTGTAGTGTGACGTGCAATGACGCCTTCGAAAATTCAAATTTCACCAAGGCCCGCGAGGAGCGGAACCCAGCAGCCAAGAGCACACAAAAAAAATAAATAAGGCCAAAGAAAAAAAAAGACAAAATAAACAATGATAGCCCAACACCCTGGTACCGAATGTTTGGTTTGATGAGGACCGGAACAAATTACAAACAAAATAATACTACGAAAATGCACCGTCAGGACCTGAAATGTCGCCCCTTCGCGGTGTTAGTGTGGTGTCCCCCCCACCAAAATAAATTTGAGGCCATCATCCCATGGGTTGAGTAACTATATATATATATATATTTTTTGCATAGTACATAGGGATATTCGGTACAGACCGCCGCCCTTTCCCGGGCAGTCGCGGTTCTCGATGCCCCTCACACGCTTATGCGCGGATCTTGTTGCGAACCAGCTTCGTCCCCGGTGGCCTCTCGATGTCGTAACGTTCAGGGTTGCAGTACGGGCAGTTGGTGACGTTCGTACCCTCCTCCCCGCATCTCCCACAAAATGTTCCCCGGATATACGGGTAGTCCGAAGCCCGATGGGAGCGGTCACTGCAATTGCCGCAACCCGAACAGGCACCCCATTCCATCCACACGTGAGGACTTCGCTTGATCAGGTTTGCGAGGTCCTGGGCTCGACGATTACTCTCCTCCGCCCTGACATACGGCAGGGGTCTGTAGCGCGCCTGAGTCGAGCATGCTTGCAAGCGTGGAGGGTTGCCCCTCACGATGCCCTTCAGCTCCACCGTCACTCTCTCCACGAGCAACTGGAGCTTGGCCACAATAGGCACCACCGCGTCGAACACGGGGTGCTCGTCCTGCAGGTATGGCCCTTCCACCATCTCCTCCAAGATGGCCAAACCCTCAGTGGCCGATTTCAGACCGGCCAAGGCCCAGTTTATCTTCACCTGCTCCATGCTGTAGGAAGGGAATAATGGACCATGACACAAATGAGATGAGGTGATGGATACTACGGGTTTCCTAATCTCGTACCTCACTCGTCGTCCGAGTCGCGTGCGAGTCGCTCGTCATCCGCGGTTACCACGAGTTTTAAATCTTTAATGTGGTGGCGTCCCGCGACTCTCCCTTCCTCATCTAATAAGTCGTACACGAAATCGGAGTTAATGTCTTTTATTCGATATAGTTTAGTGCTCCATTTACGTGCGAGTTTCGACGTAAAGTCCTTCGGCTCCGAGGATAATGTTCGGATTTTACACATAACTAAATCGCCTTCTGCAAATTTTACGTCACGATGATGACGATTGTAGTAACGAGCTTGTTGCTCGAAAGATTTATCCAGGTTGTCGGTAATTAAATCATAAATTTCCGTCATGCGTTCCATACGTTTTGTCCATCTGGCCGTGTTCGGTACCGCGATTTCTTCGTCGAGTGCCTTCATTTTCCGCGAAAATAAACTATCGCGGGGCTGACGACCGACATTCAAGAATGCGAGCGAGACATGGAGTGAATTATGGAGCGCGGTATTATATGCTGACCGAAATTCGTGCAAGTGTGAATCCCATTCTCGATGGTCCTGTTCAATGAAACAGATAATCATCGTCTTGAGGACGCGGTTTACGCGTTCCACTGGGTTGGCTTGCGCGTGGTACGGCGGAGTGGTTGTATGACGGATATCAAAAGATCTCGCCATCTCCTGCATTAATTTATTTTTGAATTCCGTACCATTATCTGTAAGAATCACTCTAGGTGTTCCCCAGCGAAATATTATCAGACTTTCAAATTCGGCGATGATAGATTTACCATCTGCCTTTTTCAATGGGGCCACCTCCACCCACTTAGTGAACAGATCTTGAAAAACTAAGAGGTAACAATAATCTGATTTGCTCGGAGGGAAAGGGCCCATGATATCCGCGGCAACCACTGTCCACGGCTCATGAAAAACGCGTTGTCCCATCAACCCCGCAGGTTGTAACTGTGAGACTTTACACGTCTGACAAACTTCACATGATGTGACGTATTTGGCTACGTCTTCCGACATTCCTGGCCAATAATACGCGAGGGCTACTCGAGCTTGCGTCTTTTCAATTCCCAAATGACCTGAACGCGGTAGGTCATGAGATTCATAAATAATATCTATTCGTGACGACCTTGGGGGAACGAGCTTCCACGCATCGAGGTCCTCCGCAACCGTAGAAACCAGAGGGTTTGGTCGGTATCGAAACAGTTGATCGTTCTCCACCTTCCACCCCTTGAACTTAGCTGGTTCTCGGATTACAGACGCCTTTCTGCGTGAATACCACTCATCTTCCACCTCCGCCGCACTCTCATTTCTAATTACCGTCGACAAGTCGGGGTTTTTAACAGCGTTAACCTCATTGTCATCGGCTCCGGTACACTCGTCCTCGTACATTCGCGATAATTCGTCTGGAACGTCATGGAGCTTGCCAGGTCGATGAACTAAATTATAATCGTACTCTTGTAACGCTAGTGCCCACCTTCCTAACTGGCCGGCCGGGTCTTTCAAATTATGGAGCCACTGTAATGAGCTATGATCGGTAATAATCGTGAAGTGATATCCTTCAATGTACCGTCTAAAATGATCAATAGCCCACACGACCGCGAGACACTCTTTTTGTGTAACTGAATAATTTCGCTCAGGCTTAGTTAATGTCCTACTGACGAACGCGATCACATATTCAACTCCATCAATTGTTTGTGTGAGGACGGCTCCAAGACCGTAAGCACTCGCATCGGTTTGAATCGTGAATGGTACCGAGAAATCAGGGCAGGATAATACTGGTGCAGTCGACAGAGCGGCTTTAATACGCGTGAATGCAGTCGATTGTTCATCCCCCCAATTCCACTTAGTATTTTTGCGCAAGAGGCGCGTAATAGGCTCGGCCATCGCGGCAAAGTCGGGAATACAACGCCGATACCATGATGACATACCAAGGAAACGGCGAATTTGACGTATGGTACGTGGTTCCGGATAATTTAAGACTGGTTCGACCTTTGAAGGATCGATATGAAGACCAGTTTCATCCTGGATAAAACCAAGATATTGAACGCGATTACTACAAAACACGCTCTTTTCCAAATTGATCTCGAGGCTTGCATCACGGAGCCTCGTAAGCACTAGCTCGAGGTATTTGAGGTGATCGTCAAATGTCTGAATGACCGCAATGATGTCATCTAAGTACGCGAACGCGAAAGGTTCGAGTTCCGGACCGATGATCCTATCGGCGAGACGCTGAAATGTCGCGGGCGCGTTGGTTAAACCGAATGGCATTCCCACGCATTCAAATGTACCCAGGCCTGGCCCCGAAAACGCGGGTAATTCGCAGACTTCCGGGTCTAAAGGCACCTGATGATACGCCTGCTTCAAATCTAAAGTGGTGATATACCGCGCAGAACGTAGTTTATCTAAGATCCCTACCAAATTGAGAATCGGGTACGCGTCCTTCTTGGTTAATTTATTTAACCATCTAAAATCCAGACACAATCGCCATTTACCATGGGCCTTTTTTACCATTACAACCGGATTGTTCCAAGCACTTTCAGACGGGCGAATGACCCCGGCCTCCACGAGTGCTTTTACCTGTCAGACTAATTCCTGTTGTATAATTGGTGACATTGGATAACCCTTCAACCTAAATGGTGTATGATCCCGTGGCCCTATGATTTTATGCGATGTCAAATTCGTGAATTTAATTTTTTCACGCGGTGGAGGCACTAAACGATGCACGAGTTCGTCAATTATTACGCGTTCCGTATCATTCGTCTGTACCAAACCACAAATTTCATTGGCTTCGGTAAAATCGCGAGTCTCGATGGGGTATTGATGGTCGTCACCGTCAATCCACCACTCATTTGCTTTACCGTCGAAGCCAAACCCGAAAATTCGGACAAAGTCCATTCCTAATAACACGTGACGACTTAATCCCGGAGTAATTTGAAATTCGATCACGCGAGTTATCCCTTTAATTTTTATTGGAATTTGAACATCACCCGCGACCGCTTCGGCATGACCATTAGCCATCGCTACCATCGGCGATGTGGGTGGTTTTATTTTGAACCTAAGCGTCTTCATCCATTCTTCGGGAATATTTCTAATGCAAGATTTTGTAGCTCCGGGATCCATCAGAGCGTACAACTCGCTAGAACCGATAGACAGCGGCAAGAATACCCGCGCCCCCAGCGGTTTCACCGCGGTAAGACTCGACGACGCTGCGAAACTTTCCTCCCCTCGCGACGTTACATGTGCACTAGCAACTCCACTTTCCTTCGACTCGCGATCAACCGCGGGATTCACCTCCGAATCGGTGATCAGCCGTTCGGATTTTCTGCGATACAACCGCTCATACGTAGGTGGAAATTCAGTTTCCTCGTTATCGAGTGTTACGGCAGTGCCGTGGTTTAATTTGAAATTGGATTTATAATTATCCCGTGATGTAGACCTCCTCGGTATTCTGGGAATGGTGTCCGACTGTACGTCCTCCCTACTTTCTTCAGAGAGCAGCGATTCCCCCTTTTTGGTATTTGAAGGTAATCGCGCTATGTGGTTGGTATCAACCGTGACATTCGAAAAATCCCTGTCCTTATCCGATATTTTGTCCAGGGACGTTCGTAATTTTGTTTTCGAGTTTTTAACCATTGGAATACGCGGTTTATTCTCGATTGGGGTCCTTGAAACCTTGGGAGACAGCTTTGGACCCTTTATTGCTGCATTCCCTTTGCGTTTCCCTTAGCCCCTGCCTTTCGTGTGTGATTTTTGCACTCGGGAAATTCAACTCCCCTCGTACCACATACGTAACAGAAAACTTCTGTCTGTTGCACTTTGGATGTTACATGCCTGTGCCCAGACTTCAAACAATTGAAACATAATTCCTCCGGCTTTACCGATACCGAAGGTGCTGTTTTAATTTCCGACGGGGAACTAGCAGCTGGGGTCTTAAGACCGCCAGCTGGAAAGGCGACTTTAGGTTTGACCGTTTTCGCGGCTCCCGAATAAGATTTCGCCGCTTGAGTTGACGGCTGAATCGCAGAAACCTGAGCAGTGGGCTTCGGAGGCTGTTTGGAAGGTCGTCGAGAATTAGGTTTTGGCTCGGCTGTCTTCGCGCCCCCCGACGTGCTCCCGCCTATTTCATTACTTTCTTCCACGACCGTCTTCGCCCCCTTCTTCGCATAGCGTGCCGGCACGTAAGCGCAGTGAGGGTAAATAGTCTCAGTTAGCTCTGGTGGAGGCTTCAATGGGACCCGACTGTGTCTCCAGTCGAATTCCAAGACCAGTGCTTCCAATTCGTCAAAAGTCGTGAAATCATTGCGATGTATCATCGGATGATACTCGGGTCTGAGATGATTGTACGCGATATCAAGTCTTGCGGCCTCTGAAAAATTGTGGTTGTTAGATAATTGCCACATCAGACGAATGGCATCTAAATAATCGGCACCACGTTCGAGTGGGCCTTGAGTCCTGCTCACGATGTCCACTACTGCTCTACAACGCGTATCGATGGGGCTCGAAAACCGGTTTGTAAGAGCCTGACTTAATTCTCGGAAAGTGTGAAATTTATCGCGACGAACTTCCCACCAGTTATACGCGACTCCTTTCAAAATCGTGGGCAAAATTTGAAATAATTCATTGTCAGGAATACCGCAGGTTTCCTCACGTACTTTGAGTTAACGGAGAAATTCGTCCATACTGTCCGTCGATGACCCAGAAAACGTCAATTTCCACCCTAGAACGAGATCGAACATGGCGGCGTTATAACGTCTCCCATGGAGACCTGGCGAGAGATGATCAACCCTTGAGGCTGAGGGGTAGCACTGGGATAGAAGACCCCATTGTGTCAAAAGCTCATAACTGGCGGAGGTAAATGGGGATCGTAGCCCGCGGGCGTTGTCGGTGCTTGAAAATAGGTCGGCGGGGGAATGGTTGTCCCCGCCCGTTCATGAGCCTGGATTGCAAATTGAACGCGATGCGCCTCGCGCCCCCTCCCTCGCGAATGTGACTCGAGAATGGACGCTATTTTGTCCAGTACTGTTGTCTCGAGATGAGCTTCGGATGCACTTGAGGTTGCCGTCGTGATACCCCCCGTCTGGCCATGCCAAGTGCGGGGAATTGCTCCCGACCCCTGATAATATTGCGGTCCTTCATAGTCGCGGAAGATTGATTCATTCACCCCCCCTATCGAGGTAGGTGGGGCTCGCACGTCAAAAGAATCCCTCCCTGGGGTTGCTATAGGCACCATTGGGAAACGCGGAATTGAACTATTACGATTGGCGTGCTGTGAACTGCGTGCTTCCGCATTTAGATTCTGCTGACCCGTGGAGTTGAATACCCTACCTGTGTTGGGACCTTCATGATTCGCCGGTGAACTCGCGTGCGGTAGGTCAGCGGATGCCCTGCTTACACTCGCGAACATCCCGGACAAATTACTCATAAAGCTTTCCGCAGTAGTTGACGTAACGGTACTAGTGACTGTCGTTGTCGTGGGCGTCGGGTGTGCTGACGATCGTGCGACCCGCTGTTGAAGGATCGCGGGATCAATATGCGAGAGGTCAGGCAAGGCCTGTTCGAGTTCCTCATTGCGAAAGGTATCGAAAACTGACGCGTGAGGTCCCTCGAAATCAAATTCATCTAAATTTATGTCACTTAGGCCTTCAACGTAATCGTCAGCCAGCGACCATGGGACCCCGCGGGACCTCATACGAAGCATGGCGCAAATCGCTCGGTCGATCAACACATCGCGTGACCCTACTGGGCTACCCGCTACGCCCGGTAAAAACGCGCGAAGATGCGGTAAATCCATCTCCCGAACGCACTGGATAACGTTTTCCAGTCCGTCCATTGTGGAAAAAAAAATTTAAGTAAT
Source organism: Diachasma alloeum (assembly GCF_001412515.2). Taxonomy (NCBI): domain Eukaryota; kingdom Metazoa; phylum Arthropoda; class Insecta; order Hymenoptera; family Braconidae; genus Diachasma; species Diachasma alloeum. Next base: position 32,121 of record NW_021681309.1, read on the forward strand.
CTCCTCCAAACGGCGGACCGAAATTAATAATTCTTGCAAAAGAACCAATTAATAACAAAAAATTAATTTTGCAACAAAAAAAATTAACTTTTGCGAACACAAAAACTTTTTTGTACGCAAAACAAAATTAAAAAAAAATTATTTTGCAAAAAAAAGCAAAACTCAAGAAAAATTTAAAAATAATTGTTGCAAACAAAATATAAATTTTGCAAAAGGGGGAAAAAAACAACCGAGGGAAAACAAAATAATTTCCCCCAATTCGCAATATACCGTGCGAGGTCAATTACTCCGTTCGGGAATATGAGAATTCGAGAGTGCAGTCGCACTCAAACAGCTGATAGTGGCCGATCGATAATTCCCCACTACGCCGACGGGTCCCACTAAACGCATGAAGCGAGAGCGACCCGTAGAAATAGTGCGAGAGAGACTTCCGATACTGAGCGTTCAGTGTTGCTCGACTCTCCGCACGACATTCCAGCGCGAAGTAAACAAACCCGAAACAGGCGAAATAAAATGGGTCGATACACCCGAATACAAAGACGAGTGTTAAACTCGAGGCCGAGGAATATTAATCCCCAAATAATTTAATTCAGCGCGAACAACTCACCCCATGAAATTAAATCACGAGAAATTTCAATTCGAATACGCCTGAATTTAATAGAATTTAATTTTCCGAAATAAAATTTCAGATAAAGTGAAACCAAATAATTTTCAATTATTGAAAGAAACAAAAAAAATGAATCAATTTTTATCCCATGGATTTGCCCGAAGGCTCTACGTTGGGCGCCAAAAAGTTGTGAGGTATTTTTTTCCAAGCGCATCTGCGGGATTCAGACGCATGGTTCTCCACGAACTTTCAGCGTTCTTTTTGGACTCTCTCAACCCGGAAGTAGAACGACGGGAATAACGAGAGGAGACAAAATGCCAAAAAGGGCGCCAGTCCTTTTAACCGCCAAAGGACAAGGTCACACCGTTGAGCCGCGTTCCACAACTAGCTCAGATAACCGCGGAGACGTGTGGGAACAGGCTACAATGAGCGTAACTCAACAATATGCAATTGTTTACAAAACACAAAAAAAAAATATTTTCAAATCATAATTAAGTGTGATCTTTTACTCGTACATACGAGAATTAGCGTAGGATTCTGTACACGTGCGGGAGAGGACTCCCGCGAGGAAAGAAGCTATACAAACCAAAACAAAATAATGTAACTAACCTAGTGATACTAATTAACGGAAAGAAATAGTAATAACTGTGAAAATGCGTGATAGACGCTAAGACGCGAGGATCACCCGCCAGCGACTACGACGCGAGAGCCACGACATAAAATTTATTGGGAAAGGTCGACGTAACAGATGAGTTAGGACTAGTTTTCCCCACAAAAGAAAATTGGGAATAAAAATCAAATAGAGAAACTAATAAAAAAAATCGACTCAAGAGGTAGCTGGAGGCTACAGAGTGCCGCGTCACAAGCAGACTCTCGTACATTCTCAAACGGCCCCAAAATGGGCGCCGGAGTGGATTCACTACTGGAAGGACGCGTGCACTCACAACGAAATAAGGCGCTCACCGTGATTTCGCGAGAACACCAGGCAGACTCGTCTGGACCCTCAGTACGGCGACGTCGGATAATAGCGCCGGAACAAACGGGCACAACACCACCACGTACTTTACTCTTGTTCGGTCAAATAGCTCGGGGAGCGAAAGAAAACTTAAATGGCGCAGAGCGACCTTATCGGAATAAATCCCAGCGAAGAGTGTTCGTCGGGGCCGTACATCACCCCGAGGAATCCCTCAATTTCTCCTTCCCCCACCCGATCACGTGATAGAGCGCGAAAAATCCAGGGGATTCGACAATTTGAGTATTTTTACAATGGTTCTAATTCCAAAATCCGTAGTCCCAGAAGCTGGGACTAGCGCCTCGCAGTCGGTGGATCTGATCCGCGTTGAGCGGCGCAGGAGTCAACATAATCTGATGCTCCCTCAATGTTGTAGCATCGATTTTTTACTGAACGGCCTTGTGCCGCCGTTCCATCGGTGAGGTGGTGGGGGTTCGCACGTAGAGGCCTGAGATGCCTGCTGGCGTGCGACGATCGTCTTTCGCGTCCTACGTGGTGTGAGTCTCCCCGACTCGGTGTGTG
>NW_021681309.1:34936-45368 GCF_001412515.2 Diachasma alloeum
AAGTGTTCCATGAATATATTTGCAATAATCGGGGAGATGGGAGAACCCATTGCTGCTCCTGATTTTTGCTCATAGAATTCTCCTTCGAACTGAAAGTATGTAGAAGTCAGGCAGTGCTCAATTAAGGGAAGGAATTGGGAATAAATGTTATTGGAATTCTTGATGATTTCCAAGGTTTTTGAGATTGGGACGTTAGTGAAGAGTGATTCTACATCGAAACTAACTAAGATATCATCTGGAGAAGTCCGAAGATTTCTATAATTTTTTTAATTGACCAGCTGATCAATTGAAAACATATGATTGGCTGACCCCCCCTTCCCCTCCCCCCCCCGCAAGGGAAGGTATATATGGACTGCCCCCACACATCGGAGCTCAGAATCGGAGCTCATAGCCCTGAAGATGCAAACTGCAATGTTTGCGAAACGTCGGCGCAATGCTGAAAATCAACGCGGCATGCATCCGGAAGCCAAACAAGTCATTAATAATGGCCGCGAAAGCCTCAAAACTAAGATTCAACGCCTCCACGGAGAGGCTATTCTTGGGTCGGTGAATTCATTCACCAAACTTACGAAGTCCTTGCACGTCCAACTGTGCTCCCTAACTTTTTTGAAAAGGTGCCGTGACCATCAATTGGTACCAAAATTCCTCCGTCTGAGGAATCCTGTTCCCTCGAAGCAGGCAAATGCCATCCTTCGCCAAGCTTCGCTGAGACTGGTCAAGGAGAGAATAACAGCAGCTAAGAAGAACCTGGCCCATCTCTCCAAACAACTCCTCGATCTTCACCTGCTTCTGGCTCAGCAGTTGGAACCTCAGCTGTGGGAGACTCTTNCTCTGGCTCAGAAGTTGGAACCTCAGCTGTGGGAGACTCTTGATCGTATTACCAATGAACAAGCAGTCCGAACAGCTGAGATGAGAACTGAGAGTCAGAGGGGTAAGTTCAGGAAGTTGATCCCCCAGGAGAAAGTCCCGACCCTCACTCACACTGTGAAGAATCTGAGCACATATGAGCTTAGTGAAGCACAAGTATCTGTGTTGGCAAAAGGACACAACTTCGCTGTTGCCCCCAAAAAGATCCCCACCGAGGAAATCATCAGTCGCACCGAGACAGCGATTTACCATCTTCCTCAGGAGACCAGCAACGAGATCCGGAGAAAGTTGTCCAACATCCTCCACAAGGCCACCCCCCCTAGTGACAATATCACCAGGGAGGAACGCCTTGCACTGCGTAGTCTAAAGGAAAATAATGATTTGATCATTCTTCCGGCAGACAAAGGCAATGCCACGGTGGTTATGGATAAGGACGACTACTCCAGTAAGCTCAGTGCGATGTTGGGTGACTCCAGAGTTTACGTCAAGCTCAGGAAGGATCCTACTCGTACAATTGAGCGAAAAACTGTTGATCTCCTGAGGAAGGCTGGTCTCTCCGCTGACTTGACGAAATTCCTCACTCCTAAAGAATCCTTCCCTCCTAGACTCTATGGACTCCCCAAAATCCATAAAGAGTCTGTTCCTCTCCGTCCCATTGTCAGTAACATTGGAGCGCCAACTTACCAGCTGGCCAAGTTTCTCACGAAACCACTCCAAAAGTTGACTGGCCTGAACGGTTCATACATTCAGAACTCACTAGATTTCGTCAACAAACTTAGAAATCTTCGGACTTCTCCAGATGATATCTTAGTTAGTTTCGATGTAGAATCACTCTTCACTAACGTCCCAATCTCAAAAACCTTGGAAATCATCAAGAATTCCAATAACATTTATTCCCAATTCCTTCCCTTAATTGAGCACTGCCTGACTTCTACATACTTTCAGTTCGAAGGAGAATTCTATGAGCAAAAATCAGGAGCAGCAATGGGTTCTCCCATCTCCCCGATTATTGCAAATATATTCATGGAACACTTTGAGAACGAAGTATTGAAGTCAGCACCTCAGAAACCTTCTGTGTGGTTCAGATATGTGGACGATACCTTTGTCATCTGGCCACATGGAAAGACTGGTCTAACCCAATTCCTGGAGTTCTTGAACAATCAGCACACGAGCATCAAGTTCACCATGGAAATTGAGCAGGACAGATGTCTTCCTTTTCTGGATGTTCTGGTTCGGCGCAACGAGGATGGCACTCTGGGCCACCAAGTATATCGCAAGCCAACACACACAGGCAGGTATCTCAATGCTACCTCCCATCACCACCCCTCCCAGAAACACTCCGTTATCAGCTCTCTCATGTATAGAGCACTTACAATTTCTCAACCCTCAAACGTTGACAGTGAAGTTGAACATCTTGAGACAGCTCTGACCACGAATGGGTATAACATCCAACAAATTCGAAAGGTCAAGCAAAAGCTACAGAGCAAGCTCTCATCTCTCCAAGAGGAGACTGTTCCTGAGGAAAACCAGGAAAGACCTAAAATGGCCCTCCTCCCCTATCTGAGAGGCACAACAGAACGCATCAGCAGAGTACTCGGTAAACATAACATCCGAACGATCTTCCAACCCCCAAAGAAGATCGGACAGATGCTGCCGAGCGCGAAGGATCCAAGACCAGCCTTGAGTACACCAGGAGTGTACGAGATCCCTTGCTCATGCGGGAAAGTGTACATTGGAGAAACCGGGAGGAAGATCAGTACACGGATCAAAGAACACCAGCGGTGCTCCAAATACGGTCACTTAGAACAGTCTGCCCTGGCTGAACACTGGATGGATACTGGACATACTATCCACTACGACGAAGCCAAAATGCTGGCCAAGTCTCAAGGGTATTTCGAAAGGAAATCCCGAGAGGGTTTGGAGATCCATAAAAACCCTAACAACCTCAACAGGGACAGAGGATATCAAGTGAACCCCATTTGGAAAACCGTCCTCCCGGTTTTTGAATTGACCAGCTGATCAATTAAAAACATATGATTGGCTGACCCCCCCCTTCCCCTTCCCCCACCACCACAAGGGAAGGTATATAAGGACTGCCCCCATACATCGGAGCTCAGAATCGGAGCTTATAGCACTGAAGATGCAGACTGTAATGTTTGCGAAACGTCGGCGCAATGCTGAAACTCAACGCGGCATCCATCCGGAAGCTAACCAAGTCATTAATAATGGCCGCGAAAGCCTCAAAACTAAGTTTAAACATCCTTATTTTTTCATTATATAGAGAGATAGAAATCTGATTGTGCACTATTTTCGTTTATTCGACATTGCTGACTTGGCTTTCTTTTTCATTTCTTTGTATTTTTCAAAAATTTTACCAACTTCTGTGATGTTTCCATCCAGTTTGTTCATGCGATAAGTATAAAATTTAGGACCACCACAGACAAAAGACGTAATGAAACTCCCTTCTTCGTAGCCCTCTACTTCGTCGATCAAGTCCCCCAGAATATTCCCCAGTGGTAACTCGTTAGTTTCATTGTCCACGCAAATAACCGAGTCTGTATCATAATATAAAACACGTTCTTGCTGTTTTACTAAATGAGAATATAATTTGAGGCGTGTGTGAGCTGTTGTATAAGCCGCAATAACAACATCGGCTTTGTTAGACGGTTCTGCCGCTTCGTTTAAAAGTTTCCAGGACATGAAGAGTGTCGTTATCGACAGGGACAAGCCCTGTCACTTCGATTTCAGGATTGAATATTATATTAGCAAACTCCTCGTATGTTAGAATAATTGCCTTTTTCGTTAAATCTTCTCGTTCTACCCAAATTTACCCCAGAGACAGTTTAAACAAAATTTTGGTACTACTCTCAATTCACCATTCTATTGAATTATATCCTTGTCGAGTTTTATTCCCTCTCTCGCCTCATATTCAGCTATGTATTTATCCTTGGATTCATTATCTATTCATTCTGCTGACCAATCCGAATTCTTTTGTTTGATTTTTAGGAAAGTGTTTATGTATTCGGCAAATGAACCTCCTGTTCGTGTCACAGAATCATAAAGTATTATTTTCTTATACTCCCAAACTTCACCAATATCTAAAATCTTATAGCCTATAATCTTATAACCTCTACTGCTTTACGAAGCTCTGGGGTTACCCAAGTCCCCAAAAACTTGCGCTCAGTGGGGTCATCATAAGGGCAATTGTCTTGCACGAGACCTTCGCAGCATGACCGATAGAGTGGGAATAGTAGCTTTCTGTTTGCTCTGACAGGTAAAACCGGCCGAAATAATCGTCGCGGGGGTAAAATGAGGTATTTCGCAAGTCCCTCTATCCGCAAAATATCGTTATTAGGGCATATATGAGCTGACAATCGACCCCTACATGCACTGTGGGGTGCCCGATAGAAAAAATTCTTGTCTTGAAAACAGGGAGATACTGAACAAACCTCGACATATTGAATTTTTTCATTCTCTTCAACATTATAATGTGTTACAGTATTTCCCGAACGTCCACCGAAGGAGGCATCTCGGGGACCTGAGGCAATAAACAGTTGATCGATATTTTCAAGAAAGTGTGATAACTCGAGACCTGTCTTTCTTTGACGAATAAAATCACATTCCTACTTTTCAATGACTTCGTACCCCAAGTTTTGCAATTCCCGGGTAATAGTACCTGTTCTCTCATATCGACTCTCTAATGTATTCTTGTGACTCAACTCTTTATCTCTATTAACCTTGAAACATCGTGAGCATCGATGCCAATAACACACGTGAAACTGATACGCATATTCTTTATTATTCTCAACATTTTCCCAATATCCATCTAGCCGATACCCTGATTCCATTCTGTGCTCTAGAGTACGCCCGGAATGTACTATTTGATGATTCTTGCAATATTTGTACGACAGAACGCGCTATTCAATTGCTACTTTGGACTGTGTTTTTCCTAAACGACATCCTCTCTGAGGTATAATACCTATCTGTTTTTCTTTCAAGAAATTTGTTTGACAAATGCGCCTACAAATTGCAGCAATCGTGACAATCTGTAAAAGGGCAAACATTTCCAGCATTAATAATTAATTTATGCAACTCCACACATGCTCATCTCAAAATTGTAACATCGAGTCTATAATAATGGAGAATTTCTTCATGAAAATTAAACTCATAATTGTTTGCTACTCGCTCAATGTACTAAGCCCAGAATTTTTCTCGATCTTGCCCATTCATCGTGTTCGTGTCGTAATATTTCTCATTAGGTGTAGATCCTACGTAGTCCTGATTCTTTTTTTATTGAAAAAATGTGGTAAATAACCTTTTGCAATATCTCCCAATCCAAAAGCCTTTGGAAAACTGGTTAGAGCCATATGGAAATGATTTAAATTGTCTATAAATTTATTATTCCCGAAATCCATCAAAATAATATTTGTACCATTAATAATTGCTTTAATTTCGCTATTGATTCTACGCATGACATCTCTCAACATAAATTGCGAGTCATACCCTTTCGCGTTGTCAGCAATATAAACTACTTTTTTATACGCCTTACTCATCAATGTGATGTAATTGACAAATCCTCGTATAGGATCCTCGCCATCAAAAACATTTTCTCGGGGTTTGCACACGCTTTAAGGACTTTGAAGATTTTCCTCAATCTGCACAATATCGTCATCGCTCATATCTGCACAGCGATCACAAACGACTTGGGCAACGCAAAGGGTTGGCACGTAGATGTTGACGTCATTAGTTCCTCGCATCAACTCATCTTGCCTCGTCTCAAATTCATATAAACCAAACGTCACGCGTTTCACTGTCAATTTTTTCTTGCTTTTCAATGTAGGCATATAGCATAGATAAGAAATATCTTCATCTTTCTGGCATACGGTGCAATAATACCTATTACACACGTGTTTCTGAGTTTTCCGATGATCAATTTTTATATTGTATTTTTTACACAATTGTATGGGTCTACATACATTTGGATTGTTTCCGCAGAAAGACCCTGCTTTTTTATGCTGTTTGAAGCACAATTGATGGTAAAATTTTCGATTACACTCGTTACGTACTATTCTATCGATGATTGTAGCGTCACACGGAGGATTTTGTAGACACCTGTCACAAGTTTTATCATAAACATGTCCTCGAGAACTGTACGGCTTACTGCAATGTTCACAATAATATGCAGTACCAAAGAAAGAAGGTGAATTTTGAATTGGCTCGTAGTGTCCACCTTCCCGATAATACACAATGGGCAGGGTATATTGAGCAGGTATATTTCTGCTGGCCAGTTCAGGTGTGCCATCGTAGAGTATAGGGTGATCTTTTCCATTTCTTTTGAGCGAATAGACCTTGATGATTCATCTTTCTTATACTAAATATCTTTGATATTGAGTAACTTCTTCGAAACCACAGCCATCGTCTGAAACAGTAACTCTAGCCGCCCGGCTCAGACTCTTTGCCTTTTCACGTTACATTTTACCCTTGGAAAGTCAAACGGACTGCCACATCTAGTGTAGTTCGCCATTGTCAGCTCTGGCCTTCAATTTCTTGACGTGTTCTTTGGCCACAACACGTAATCGGGGTAAACACAAGCCATCTTCATTGAAATTTGAAGAACACATTTTCTACTCAGTCCTCTTTTTATTCCATTTTCAAAAAACTCTCCTTGACCTGCAGGGTCTTCAGTCACATGGAGTTTTATTCAAAATGTGTCGGCGCAGTCGAAAACATTAGCACTCGGCGCAATAGAACTCACGATCTCACTAATGCTGCAACGCGTATCCGTTGACCGTACGCGGACTTATGTCTTGTCTCTGTGCGTATTTGCAAAATTGAAGGTGAGGCACATTCGATTCACTCCGCGACCACCTGCTTTATGATATTGTATTGTAGAATTCTCGAAAAGCTTCTTCCACCCACTCGGTCGGATCCCGGCCTTCAGGCACAGGGTTAATTCCAAACTCCGTCACATGTGTGTCGAGTTTCAAACGAGGGAGTCTCTGGCGTGACCTTCGTATTGCTTTCAGTGCTGATGATGGACCCTCTATCTCTTTATTGCGGTCAATATGAGCATCTAAAATTGAATTTATTTTCAATGAAAATATATTTTTAGCAAAAATATTTATTATTCTTATGAATGTAACATGTGATACTCATCATTATGTTGACCTAGTAAAATCTAGATTGAATTCCTCAACGGCTTGGAGCGCCTCAGGATCATTAAGCACATTTTTACCACTACCATATTGAATATGAAAAAGCTTGGGATTCAAATTCTCGAATAAATCCACATCAAAATTATTATGAATTTCAAAATCACTCAATAAGTCAAGATTTAAATTGTTCATTCAATCGAAATCGACCTCCAGAGGTGGAGTATTTCCTCTAGAAGTACCACTCGGCTCTTGGTAAATCGTTTGGGTCCATCATCGTGAACGACTTTTGGGAAGCTCTGTCTTTTGAGAAAAAAATCAGTCTATATCTGAAAAAGTTACTGTCCTACTATTGGCCACAGGGGGACAAGTGTATGTCTCCAGAACTATACCCATACACGCCTATGCACATTATCCTTGACTAATGAGGTAATAGTCGCCCTTAGCAGGACAAACGCTTTTGGCCTTATGGCACATCCTGCCGTTCCGAAATGCATATTACTTTTTTTAAATATCTTATACAAGTGTATAAAATGATGAGTTTTTTTACAATCCTCAATCAGACGGCAGCATGGATACGAGGTGAAAACACCCCTTCACTGCCATAATTAGTGGACCCACAGGTTGTGGGAGAACATTTTTTGTTTAAAGATTTTTGAAAGAAATTAAGGAAATGTGTGATACACCGATTGACAGTGGCAGAAGCGAAATTCGGATTATGACAAAAATTTTGTCGAATTCTGTCGGTCTACCAAGATCCGGAGATTTTGATGATAATAAACCAAAATTGGTTGTTGTGGACGACTTGATACGTGAATCATTGAATGGTGCAGTAGTCGACTTATTCACAAAAGGCAGTCACTTCAAAAATTTCAGTTATGTCTTCATATCAAAATTTATTCCACCAAGGAAAAGCACAGCGAGATATTTCATTGAATACAAATTATAGTGTCGTATTAAAAAATCCTCGATATGGTGCACAAATAGCACATTTGGCTAATGAGATATACCCCGAGGACCCAAAATTTTTATAGGATGCCTATTTTGACGCCATATTGGAGGCTCATGGCTATTGGTTGCTTGATTTAAAACAATCGATTCCTGAAAACTGCAGATTTCGCGCAAATGTATTCCCTAGCGACCCCTATCACTATGTGTATATTCCACGGAAGGATTACAATATAAAAAGAGGAGGCTCATCGTGGAGTTTACCAGTCGTTTGTGTGTAATAACAAAGACAAGTCGCTCTGGAAGCGACTCTGTTCGCAAGTCGCTCGGAGAAAAGAAAACGACCTTATTACACGCGCTGATTTACGCTCCACCCAGGCTACGACGAGCATTAATACAATAGACTAATAAAGATTTGATACGTTGCATTTGCGAGTGTGCTCTCAATTTGCTGCACAGAAATATTCCTTTGAAAACTTGCAAAAAGTCAAAATTGTGTAGGCACAAAAAACTTCTGAGGAAATTAGCTGATAAAAATTAGAGTTTATCCAGCAAGAAAAAAATTATCAATCAGAAAGGCGGTGCATTTTTACCCGTGTTTTTGGGACCTCTTATGAGTGCACTTATCTCAAGAGTTGTATAATGATGGAACATGAACAAAAAATGATACTTGTGCCGGAAAACAGTGTGGAGCGACTAAGAAAAAATTCTACACAAGATGTTCACCGTATTTAAATTGAATTGATTGAAGAAATTCAGCCCTCAGCTCAAACCCCTGGTACCGTTACAAGTTGATTGGATACTCAATTATTGGAAATTTTAAACTCGAAAAAATCCAAGGACGATCACGAAAAATGGAAATTGTATAATAACGTTCTGAGACGGTATTTATTTTATATGGAGCAGACTAAGGTACCTGTGTAAGAAACGGAGACCACCCACAAGAAGGGGACTGATGCACAATATGAGCCAAAAGGTATTGTGTCTACTGTACTTGCAATATACCAAAGAAAAGCCTTGGGAATAGTTGGATATATTGATGCCGTTGACAATGGAAAAAAATTCAAGTGGGATGCAAAAGGACTTTGAATCTGATACAAGATACAAGATGTGCTCAGAGCACGGACAATATATTCAGCGCAAGGATGGAAATATTTTGCGGTGTATCTTCAAAGTCCAAACACACCTCGGGAGTTTCTGGGCAATTCTAAATTGCATCGATCCCCACCGGTACTACCAGATATTAACCGTCGAGGACTCTATATATGAGCGTAATACGGGGAAAGGTGATACACCACGTACTTCTATTGTACATCGTACTCGTAAAAACTTAAAAAAAGCACGGATAAACCCTTCTTACAAAGTGAAGGCCTCAGAACTATCATCATGGCTTCCATTTTAAACGAAAAAAAACCATCGGGGACATATATCAGCCCGCCAGAGCCGGAGGCATATACGGGGCTGGAAATATTGTGTCAAAGTATAAAAAAGAAATATCTGAAAATGAAATAAAAAACTGGCTCAATGCCCAGAATACTTAACTCCATAGATCTATCAGGCGTAAATTTCCACGGTTACATTATACAGTGACAAACATTGATGATGTGTGGAAGGCTGATTTGGTTGAGTTGAAATCGGTAAACACATATAGTAGTAGTATGGGAACTACTTTGGCGCCCCCCACCTAAAGTCGATATGGCCCCACCACCACACCTGTCAGAGTAGCACGGCTCCGACGTGTGTGAGCGGTGGGGTACAGCGTGGCTGCGGGTGCGTCACCCGGGCGCGTATCCCAACCCCGAGCGGTTTCGGGAGAACCGCTGGTCCCTCGGCCACGAAATTGAAATTTGGGGGTCAAAAATTTTACCCCCCACCACCGCTTGTGAGTAAAGAACCCACCACCACACCGATCGGAATAGCGCGGCTCCGACGTGTGTGCGCGGTGAGGGTACAGCGTATACTGAACGAGTACCCCAACCCCGAGCGGTTTTGAAGTAACCACTGGTCCCTCGGCCGCGATACTAAAATTTGGGGGTCAAAAATATTGGCCCCCTCCATCACTATATATTTAGGGAGCCACCATCGCACCGATCAGAATAACGCGGCTCTGACGTGTGTGAGCGGAGGGGGTAAAACGTGTACTGCGGACGCGTATCCCAATTTCGAGTGGTTTTGGGAGACCGTTGGCCCTCAGGCCTCAATATTTAGCAAAAATTCGGGGGACAAAATTTTTTGAACTGAAAGAGCATACCGGTGCTCCGATAAAATCCGCGAAAACCGTAAACATATTAAAAGAATACTTTACCTGTCACTGCACTCTCCTCACAGGGCTCCGAAAAATCCAAAAATCGTCATTGTTCACCTTATGCATTAAATATAACTGTCACTAAACCACTAGTCTGTGGGTCTATAGGGACTGAAGAGAAACACTACCACTCCCTGTCCTCATCGGACTCCCCGAACAG
>NW_021681309.1:51646-55347 GCF_001412515.2 Diachasma alloeum
ATAGAAATGTGGGAGTGCACGTTCGATGATCAATTAAAAAATACCGTACAAGACCGCGATTTTGTAAACAATCACCCTTTAATGAAAAATGCAGAATTGAATCCTCGTGATGCTTTCTTTGGCGGCCGTACGGAAAGTTATGTCACCCTCTACGATATCGCAAATATAGAAAAGATCAAATATCTTCATGTTACATCTCTGTACCCTTTTGTCAACAAAACTGGTAAATACCCAATAGGACACCCCCAAGTTTACGTAGACGACGAGTGCCAAGTGTTGATAGGTCGTGATAATAATCTTGATAATGTGGAGGGCCTTGTAAAATGCACCGTTGTCGCTCCGTCTGATTTATATCTCCCTGTGCTTCCAATACGTGCTCATGGGCGTTTAATGTTTCCGTTATGTCGTTCATGTTGTGAAACATTGAATCAGGATATTTGTAATCACCAAGACGATGAAGATCGCGAGTTTACAGGTACATGGGTTGTAGACGAATTGCGAAAGGCCATTGAAAACGGTTATCGAATCGTAAAAATATTTGAAATTTATCAATACAAGATCGTTCAATACAACCGGGAAAGTAATATAGACGGGTTATTCAACAAATATGTAGACACTTTCTTAAAAGAAAAACAAGAAGCCTCCGACTACCCGCAGGGTTGTTCAACAGATGAAGATAAAGATGCTTATATACAAGAATATTTTGCGAAGGAAGGCATCTTACTCGAGAAACATAAGATAGAGTGTAATCCAGGGTATAGAGCCTTAGCGAAAATGATTCTCAATGCATTTTGGGGTAAATTTGGGCAGAGAGAGAACTTACCGCAAACTGAAATAATTGCGACAAGGCAAAGATTATTAGAAATGATAAATAACCCTGAACTGGTAATCACAGGGTTGCTTCCCATCAACGAAAAAATGATGTACGTGAATTTTGTATATGAAAATGAGGCGCTTCTACCGACACCCACAGCTAACGTTGTTATTGCGGCCTACACAACAGCACAGGCTCGTCTCAAACTGTACAGTTACTTAGAGAGACTTCAAGAGAGGGTTCTATATTGTGATACAGATTCCATTATATTTGTATCAAAAGACGGTGAGTGGGAACCAGAATGCGGTAAATTTCTCGGTGATTTGACAAATGAGCTAGAAGGTTACGGGGAGGGTAGTTATATCAAGTCTTTTGTATCAGGGGGCCCCAAATTCTATGCGTACCTAGTTCAAACAAGTAATAATGAGACAAAAGAAGTGTGTAAAGTTAAAGGTATCACATTAAACTTCAATAATAATCAACATATCAATTATCAAGCTGTCAGAGAAATGGTGACACGCGAAAGGGAGGGTCCAATAGTCTTGTCATACGATGCTATCAGACGCACAGAATTTCATCAGGTAGTAACAAAGAAAGAGGTAAAAATGACTTCTGTTTGTAGCACTAAAAGGCAATGTAGAAATGTATATAGGACCGTACCATATGGGTACGTAGCAAACGAATGACGAATAATAAATGAAATGTAATGATTTTTTTTGTCGAGGTATATAATCGTGGCGTCAGCATTTTTTATTCAATTTTCCACTTCCACGATATTCGTATTTTCGTCTCGTCTCAGTTTTAGTTGTATTTGCGCCTGAGCAACACCTCATTATGGATATTGTCGTGGATATACAGGGTTATAAAGGACACTATAACCACTTTATAGCAAAGGAAATTGCAGTAGTTGCGCTAAAAGGTGATTTGTCTTGGCACTGGCTTCTCAAATCATGTGAACCGTTGAAAATTCCCCATAAATACAGAAAGGAGTATAAGTGGGTAACTACACACCATCACGGAATTGACTGGAGCGTTGGAAACGTTAAATTCAAGGATCTGATGCAAAATCATTTACGTAGTATAGTGCATCGTGCAGACCGTATATTTGTACGGGGTTCTTGCAAAGCGGATTTCATCTGGAAACACACAGCAAAAGAAGTTATAGACCTTACCGAGGAAGAAGACGATTGTCCGTCGTTTCGTAAGATGGAAAAATCTTCAGTTGTATGTGATTACCATACGGCATTGAGCGGACAGAACACCAAACACCACGTATATTGCGCTCTATCCCAAGCTCACCAGCTTCGTGATTGGATAAACAAAAATTCTTCTGTGGAGGCGTGGTTGTAATTATAAAGAATAAAGAATTTTTATATGTGAATCCTATCTACAGTGTTGTCATTCTTTTTGTTCCTTATTAGTCGCTACTGTGTATAAAAACGTGATGTCCATGGTTCTTCACCATCAGTCTCGATCATGGATACGCGTTGGAAACACCCATGGACGTCTATAATAAGTGGCCCCACGGGGTGCGGGAAAACAGTTTTTGTCAAAACATTTTTGCAATACCTATCTTTCATGTCCGACACAAAATTTTCACGAATTCTTTTTTATTATGCTGAATGGCAACCCACATACATGCAATACCCAAACGCTAATTTAATTGAGTTCCGCGAAGGATTACCACAAAGTCAAGATTATAGTTCTGATTTACGACCCAAGTTGATTATTATTGACGATTTGATGCGTGAGTCATCGAACCATACCATTACCGATCTCTTCACGAAAGGTAGTCATCATAAAAATCTGAGTGCAATTTTCATAACACAGAATATATTTCATCAGGGGCGGGGTCAAAGAGATATTTCTCTGAATTCTAATTACATTGTGATTTTCAAGAATCCTCGGGATCGTGCACAAATTCAGCACCTCGCGCGACAAGTTTATCCTGACAACCCCAGGTTTTTACAAGAAGCCTACCTAGACGCCACCTCACGGCCGCATGGTTATATACTGCTGGATCTGAAACAATCAACACCTGAAGATTATCGAGCACGCAGTTCGATCTTTCCAAATGATGAAAAACAGTTCGTGTACGTACCGCGGAAAGGTATAAATCAAAGGTAATAAGACACAGACGTGTCAGTTTTCCTTATACCATGGCGGCGCGAGGTACGCCCAGTAAGAAATTGACAATTGTCCTTCAAGCGCTTTGTCATTTGAATAAAGAACAGCGCCAGGCATTACTTAGAAAAGCTGATACGGGGTTAATACGTTGTATATGTTAGTGTGCATTAAACATCTTACGCGGTAATATACCAATCGGTAAATCTCAGAAAGATAAATTAAAACCATATAAAAAAGTACTTCGTGATTTGGCTGTTAGAAAAAAGTGCCTATCAAAAAAGGAGAAGATTATCATTCCTCCCGCTGCTTCTAGCACCTATACTAGGTACTTTGATTTCAAACCTTATTAGTAAATAGTAAGAGTGAAACAATCAAAAAGAGATAGAATATGCGCGGAAAATGATACTTGTTCCAGAAGACAGGATTGGTGCCATTACTGATGACAGGGGTCAGACACTCACGACGTCTGATAACCGNCACCTTATTAATAAATAGTAAGAGTGAAACAATCAAAAGAGATGGAATATGCGCGGAAAATGATACTTGTTCCAGAAGACAGGATTGGTGCCATTACTGATGACAGGGGTCAGACACTCACGACGTCTGATAACCGTATCACTACGCCAAAAAGTGTACAAACACAGGGAACGACATTGTCACGTCTTGATAATGAAATGAAAGAAATCTTAGAATCGGGTTCATACGCTGATGAACGTGAGAAATGGAACGCATATCAACAGATTTTACAACGTTATCTCAG
>NW_021681309.1:55381-55595 GCF_001412515.2 Diachasma alloeum
CTGTTTGGGAGGCTGATTTAGTTGATCTTCGCGCTATATCAATATACAATGACGGATTCTCCTACATGTTAGTAGTCATCGATGTTCTCAGTAAATATGCATGGGTGCAACCTCTGACAAATAAGAGTGCAAAGATAGTAACCCAGGCATTTAGACAGATACTTATGAACAATGGGGGAAAAGGTACCCCGAGAATCCTTCAAACGGACCGTGG